>NC_136015.1:23316098-23418598 GCF_048128805.1 Centroberyx gerrardi | reverse complement strand
CTTCCAACCACCGCATGAAGCAAGCTACTGGCTTTAGAAATTGTATGTTAAAGGTCCCATTTTATGGGAATTCAAATTTTCCTTTATATAAATACATATATGATCAAAGATGTTTCATGAAAATATTGATAAAAATTTGACTTTGTTTGGGTGGTTTAATTTAAAATTATTGCATTTTCAAAAATCCACAAACTGCTTTTTTCCAGGCAGTTTTAGAAACTACAGGAAACGCATCACAGCTGGACTTGGTCCTGATTGGCTCCCGCACTAAAGAATTACTGAAATCCCTCCAATCAGGCCAGTTAATCACATTAAATGGCGATTGTTACTTCATAAGTTATAATCTGTTTAAATGATGATGTAATAATAACATTGACCAATAATGTAAGAGTAAGAATGTAACTGGAGTTATTACATCACCAGTTAATATAATTATTACATCATCAGTTAGAAGCGTGTACCTTATGAGGGAATAATTGGCGGTTATTGCGTTGCATGTTATTGCATCATCTGGGATTTTATGACATAGAAAGAATTTATGAGATTTTTAACTCATTTGGAGAGACATTTTTATTACATTTTGACAAGTTATTACATTATCAGTTGCTGTGCTGCATCCTGACTTCTGGAGGAGAGAGGAGAGTGTTGGTGAGAAGAAGAGAAGGTGTTAGGAGAGGAGAAGAGGGGAGAGGAGAGGAGAGAGGAGAGGAGAGAAGGAGAGAGGAGAGGAGGAGAGAGGAGAGGAGAGGAGAGGACAGGAAACTGAAGGAAAGTGAAGGAGAAGTTAAACTAATCATAAACCCAGAACGCCTACTGTAACCAGACAGTAGGATTTATGAAATACTAAAAGCAGCTTTGATTTAAAGGTCTCATATTATTCAGTTTTCATAATGTTGTTTTGAAATATACTGCGGCTCAAGACAAGATTAATGTTTTTCATGATGTTTTGCAAATAAATGCAGTTTAGTTGAAAGCTGAATTGAATTAGTTAGTTAGTTAACTGAGTGAATCTGAAGACTAAGTCATTACGATACTGGATCCTGATTGGCCGATGAGTGGAGGGTTTGCAGACTGATTATTCCTTCTTAAGGTAAACTACAATAGCATTATTACATCATCAGTTAAATATAACTGATACTGTCATAATAATATTGACTGGTGATGTAATAACTGGATTAATTACATTCTTCTTACATTCTTACATTACATTACATTATTGGTCAATATTATTATTGCATCATCATTTAAACATATGTTACACCACTTATGAAGATCGCCATTTAATAATAATAAATAAACTGGCAAACTGGCCTGATTGGATGGATTTCCTTAATTCTTTAGTGAGGGAGCCAATCAGGACTGAGTCCAGCTGTGATGCGTTTCCTGGAGTTAGTCTGAAAAAAGCAGTTTTAGGATAACCCTAACCCTTTTAAATTTCACCACCCAAACAAAATCTAATGTTATCAATGTCTTCATGAAACATCTTTGATCATATATGTGTATTCTGTATTCTATAATATGGGCTCTATGAACCAGTAATCCTTACATTTACATTAATTCACCCCTTAATTCATGCAAAATCCCCTTAAAATGTGTTAAGGGAGTTATTAATAGTGGATACCCCATCAAAACCTCCTTAAACACCCCTTAATGTTTGACTGCTTACTTTCTAATTTAATGTAAAATTCGGGGAGACAGGAACTTTCCATTAATAACGTATTAATAACCTGTAAACCTGCACAAAAGGCATGAAAAATCCCTTAATTTTTAGTGTCTCCACGAATCAAATCGAATCCCTTATAAACCCATTATACTAACCTTACTTTTCTAAAGCTATGTTATTTTTTAATGGATAATCAATGTTTATGTCATGAGAAATTAAGGACGTTCCAGGGGTAAAATGAAGGGGTTTTGGTTTCGTAGGACCTTGATAGATCCGGTTTCTAAAGCCAGTCGCTTGTTTCGTGTGTTTGGAAGTGCAGGAGACGAGGAAACCAGGCCGGTCAGAGGTTGAACAGTTCAGACCAGGCTGCTTCGAAGCCTCAATGACTCTGCTGCTGCACCGGGCTTCTGGCCACCTGCACCCCATCACACACACACACACACACACACACATACACATACACACACACACACACAATAAAGAAAGAAAGAATAGGACAAACACATACACATTCGCACTTGCACAAAAAGATGTGTGTGTCTGTCTGCCCGTGTTTTTGCATGTGATATTGTGTGTGTGTGTGTATGGGTGTGTGTGTGTGTGTGTGTGTGTGTGTGTCTGTTATGCCTCCATGCCCCCTTTCATGGTTGAGTGGCCCCATCAGCCTCTGGCGGCCCACAGACTGATACAGTAGGCTGCGTTGGCCTGTGACTCACTCTGTGTGTGTGTGTGTGTGTGTGTGTGTGTGTGTGTACATGTGTGGGTGGCATGGGAATTCATCCCACCTGCCAACCTTAACCACACATGCACGCACACACACACACACACACAAACACACAAACACAGGAACATATGAAAACACACTTACTGACACACGCAAATTGACCCATGGAGGTATTCAGCCAAAGATGTTCAAACACAGGAAAAACCTTTTTGTTTCGCCAATTTAAGCCGTCGGAATAGAAATGATAAAACAGATCGTCCCGGTCCTCGATTCTGATTGGCTGCTTCAGATTTGGAGCTTCAAACGGTAAATCATCACTAATACTGATACTACAACTACAGTGTTTGGCAGAAGAATAACGTGTGTTTAGGATTATTTAATTAATTGTAAATAAAGGCTGTATTGAACATTTGCTTTCATTTTTTTTATTAGGATATAGTGTGTTACCGCTTCACATCATGTCTAACAATGCCTATTATTAGACATGAGGTCATGAGAAGCTGTAAAGTCTCTCATAACTTATTACTTAAAAATAATAGACATAATAGACTAACACAGGACAATGTTATAGCTGTAATTAGCTAGCTTACTTCTCTCTATTGTGAAATTGTTTGTGTCAATTACTGTGTGTGAAATGCACACACAGTTGTCTACGTTTGGCCGGTTATGCACAAGAACAAGAAAAACATCAAACAAAAAAATGACCCCAGAAACCCAAGGTACATCATCAATAGCTGTTAAAAGTGTTAAAATGAAAAGCGTTTTAGGGTGGATTTTACCTTTAATTTTAGACATGAATACAGAGCATGGCTTTAAATGGGAAGATGAAGGAAACTGTTTGCTGCACTGCTTCTTCTTCTTCTTCTTCTTCTTTTGAAAATACGCTGCAGTACTAATGCAGCATGGATGCAGCTTGAGGGATTCCTGCACTCCACTTGAAACAAAGCATCCAGCGGCGGAAAGATCTGTATCAGCTTCTCAAGTTGTGTAATAGCGGGTCATCCTTTCTAAAGCACTGAGAGCCTGAAGTGACGTGACATTAGCAGTGCGGTCTCCATAGGGTCCGGTGTCAGCGGTGATCTCAGCCCGCATGGTGACGCCGCGCAGCCCGTGGCCTACATTCACAGCCGCGTTTCCATAGGATCCGGTTCCAGGAAAACGAGGAGTTGAGCCTCAAAATGGGTCGCTCCCACTTCAGGTGGGTTCTCATCCCCCGCGTTACAGGACCAGCAATCTGTTTCCATAAGTCTGCATCCCAGGGGAAAACGCTAAACTTCTTATTTTGGTCCGCGGCTGAAAAAGTGTGTGTGTTGGAGGGAAACTGGTTACATACACACAGGTTACTGAAACTGCTGCATGTATTTACAGTGTTTGGCCTATAAAAGACTTAGAATTAATGTACCAAAATTAACAGTCAAGAAATACTGAATATACTTCCAAGAATTTTGCATTAAAGTAGAAGCTGTTGATCATACACTGGACGGGTGATGGGAGCCCAAAGGTTAGAGAAGCTGCCTTCTGATTCTTAAGTTGCATTTTAGGCTGATAGGACGGCGTATTTTTACATAAAAATCTTTATGTGTAGTGTAGCTTTAAGTTTAGCTTTTAGCTCATTTCGTTTGCTAGCAATTAGTACTTCTCTGGCTTACATTTTTATTTTACACTTTTTATTCTAGGGTTACAGCAATACATTGTTAGATCTGTTGTCCAGGGGCACTAGAACTCTTGCAAAAGATGTGTCTATTTTAACACATCTGTGTGTCTTCGTTGGGACAACACACACAGCATGGCAATACATTTTAACACGTGTTGTTATTATCTTGTGTTGAAAAGTAACAAAAGTGTGTGTTGTCCCAAAGAAGATACACAGATGTGTTAAAATGACACATCCTTGTTAAAATGACACCTTTTTAAGAGTTTATGGCTCTGACACTTTCTACTGGTTTAGGGTTTGTAATGTTGGTGACCGAGGAAATGAAGTTTATTCTACTGTTGCAGCCATCATCAGTTGCTCCCAATAAGTTGAAATGCCTAAATTGTAAAAATATCTTTTAAATAGTGTAAAACTCAGTGGCATATGCTTTTCTAAACTGTGTTTCTTCGTTGCTTCACGGCGATGACATGCTCAAACATGGCTGAATATCAAGTGGAACTCGGCTTCCCGGTGAAAATGCTCCTAATGAGGCCCACAACAGCAGAGGGTTAAGGAACTCCTGCCATTTATGGAGTAATGTGTGACTCATAATCACAAACACAGTAACAGCAAGGGAGCCCATGGCCTATTTAACTGGTTATTCCCGAGTCGGGCCAACTGGTCCGGAGTCAAGCAGCCTTCTGCCTCTGTACAGATCTGGGAAAAAATAACTTGTGATGCAGCTGTCGAAGAAACCTCAGTCTTCACTGTTCTTACTGCACTGCTGCTGCACTGCTGCTGCACTGCTGCACTGCTGCACCCTCCCCTAAGAAACTGTTTGGAAACTGAATGTTTTTGTTCTCTTTCATCCATTGTAAGGTTCAAGACATGATCCACCAACCAGCAGTTTAAAGTCAGTTTTGCATTTTGAGAGGTAACTGTTTGAATTTTGTGCATTATGTGACCAAACCGACACCAAAATAATAACACTAATTTGGACAAACCTTTTTCAAGATTTTGAGTCATTGCTTCATGCCAAATGGATTGCCTATTGTGCCATTGCTTATTACATGTAGCCTATGTGTTATACTTGTTCAGTTGTTTAATGAAAAATCAATAAATATATTGTAAAACAAAATATTTGGATAAATAGGGCGTACGTTCTCTCAATTAGGGAGGATGGGACTCTTCAATGTTGCAGCCCCACTTTGTGATTTACGTTGATAAGTCGGGCGTATTTTTGCATAAAACCTCCTGTAAGTAACACTAGTTGTGATTACGAGTGTGACAACCTATTAAATTTGTTGCTGATGCAGGACAGATGCAGAGTGGGGACTTTTGAAGAAGCTAGCTTCTTCTGTATGTGGCAAGAAGGTGAGAGCAGAGATGCAATAGAAACGTCTAGTGGAGAGGGAATATATCATCATGCTGAATACTGGAATAGTAAAACCGTAACTTATTGCCCCTTCAAGATTCTTTTCCGCAGGTTAAAACACTGGAACAAGGCGATGGTAATGGAGCACCTTATTACTTTGCTCAGGCTTTCCATTGTATGGTTAAACAATAGGATGCTGCTGACAGCTACAGTAAATACTATGGAATCAATACTAATATCCCTTAGGAGAGAAGGAAGTCTATTCATGAAAGAGACGGCAAGGATCAATAATTAGACAAAGGGGAGAGTTCAAAAGAGGATTCTGTATTGGCTCAAGGTGAGTCTTAAAATGGCTATTCGCGATCAATACATTTATCGATCAATTCCTAATCAAATGGGATAAGTTTTATGTGTGAGCAGAGTAACTAAATGAGACATCCGGCATTTGAAAAAGGAAGTGATCCACATTGGAACAGAACACCGATTTTTTGGACGACATTATATTTAGAAATCCTTGATTTTCATCTAGAGTTTCCAGTTCTAAAAAAACAGTAAGAAATTGACACTCTCACACTCTTCCTTTCTTAATGACATCATACGGACTACTAATATGATCCCTAATTTGGGAAAAAACCCACGCTGTTTGTGATGTATTTTGCATTTCTAGGCCCATTTTGTTGTTTGTTGGTGTTTCGCACCAAGAGACGTTCAACAGTCATACAGGGAGAAATCCATCGTAGAAGAGGAGAGAGACCAATACAGTTGAAACGTTCGGTTCCGGAAGAAGAAGAAGAGTTTTGGACCAGCTGCCAGACTCATAGGGATTTTTAACTTTAGCGATAACAGAGAACCCCTTCAGTCTCCGACATCAGAAAACGATAGTAAAGGTTGCTGTAATGATCCTCAGAATGTGAATCTTATAGCGTCATGTTGCTATAGCGATGACAGCATGTGTAGTGCAGAGCACCAGCCAGCTAACCAGCAGTTCTCTGGTACCTGCTGTGATAAGTCGTTAATTAAACTCACCTAATGAGTCGGATCCACCGCCGCTTCACCGACTGAGACGGTGGAAAACGGTAGAAAGAAGTGCAGGTCTGCACTCCTGACCAATGTACAGATGTACACACTCTTGTAGCCTTTTTTTTTCCACCCATGCTAGTTTTTCTGACACAGCTGCTATTCATTTGAGCTCATGGCTGTTCACTCCGTAGCGGTTCAGGTCATTCAGCTGTTGCAACAGTGCGAATGGTGTGTCATGTGACCGTGTGTATGAGAAAAATTAATGGGTTTTTTGCTTCTGGAACCGAGAAATGGCCACGCCCATGTCGTCACGTCTCAACTCTATTTCTCCACCCACAGGAGCAGGAAATAGACCAGAATGCATTGCAGCCACAAGACATGATGGGGTTTGAGTAAAGGCGGGCGTGGCTGTGATCATAGACACAACCCAACTAGTTGGCTAGCCAGCTTTATTTTATACGTCCACCTTTGATTGAAAGTAACAAGTTCACGCCCCTTCTCTGGGGGGGGGGGGGGGGGGGGGGGGGGTGTCGAAGGGCATTCTGGGAAATGTAGGAAATCACTAACTGCAGTAGAAGTCGACGAGGCAGGTTGAGGGAAAGTGGGTTCATCAGAAAAGTAAATTACAACACTTCATCACAATATAACATCACAGACTGATGATCTATACCAGTGTTAGAGAATCCATTCAGCTGTCCTCCTGTGATCTCAACACCCGCTTCAAATTATTGATCTCTAACCAAAAGAGTTCATCTCAAAGAAATGATATGATGAAATCCCTGTCAGCATGAGGTCCAGATGTATAATGTGGATGTATATCTGCATCTGTTGGCAGTAGTTAGTCTTCTGCTGGGAACTTCCCTCTCTCATAGCAACAGCAGCAGAGCGACCAGCGCTTCCCACCAGCATCTGCTCAACGCCGCTTGTAAAAAAAAAAAAAAACCTCCCAGCGGACACAGAAGCCTTCTACTTTTTGCCTGAGGCGTCCTTTAAGATAATCTCAGCACCATTGTAAAGTAATGCTCGGTGCTAAGGTGCTAAAGGGATAAGTGGGCACTGATCCGCAAACTGCAGTCTGTCTGTTTTTTTAAGGGTTTAACAGCGCTGTCAGACACCATTAGCATTAAGAGTTTATTCGTTTACACGTACGGGAATGATGACAGAGAGGAAAGAGACAAAATAGCAGATTATGAAGGTGAGATAAAGAAGGAAATTAACGTGATGGTGAACTTTGGTGGTACCTTGGGTTATGTGGCGAAACAGGTCTGAAAATCACACTTCTAGCACATATATAGCACAGACATTGTTCGCTTTCTTTATGTTTTAGAAAACCTTTCAGTTTGAACACGTGTAACACTGAAATTCTTCTGAATGGATTTCAGTTTTACACATAAAGAAAGCGAAGAAAATCAGCAGAATAACTCGTTTTTTTTAATACATTGTCAGAATCTGCTTTGTTGGCGTTCGTTTATGTGCTAGAAGTGTGATTTTCAGACTGTTCCTCCATATAATGGCAGTGAATGGAGAGAGAAAAAACCCCACAATTCTCCAATCTCCTCTACCGGAGCAACAGATAACAGAGAATCATCGATTTCGGGGTTTTATCATAGAGGAAGAGACACAACCCAAGAGTTCAACATCACTTTAAGAGGATCGCACGACCATCTTACCTAGAAACAGAGGAAAACATCTAGATGAAACTGAGAATAGAAAGGGTTAAAACAAAAGCAAACTGCATAGCGAGCAGAGGATGAGATCGGTCCATATGATCCCCCTCCTCCCTCCCTCTCTCTCTCTCTCTCTCTCTCTCTCTCTCCTCTCTCTCTACCCCTCTGTCCTTCTGTTTTCTCCTTATTCCTATGGGGTCCCTCGCGCCCCCTCTTTCCGCTCCCCTCTGTCTATTTTTAGCTCTCTGCCAGGGAAATCCAATACGTGAGCAGCGCTATATATAGGCCGCTGTACATTGATCTGCACATGTGAGGGAAAACATGGAAATGTGGGCTTTCTAACTCAATGGGCTGCAGAGGCTGGTGGCGCATTAATGAGGGATTTTACTCCTGTGGTACAGTATGTACAGTATGTGAGGGACTGTATTTCAAAATGCTGTATTTGTATTTGGTGAAAAAATAAAATGTTAGCTGATTTATTTATTCACTCTCAGTTGTACAAGATGTGTTATCATTATCTCAAAAGCATTAAAGAGTTAATTCCAAAATATAAAATCTGGAAAATAAATTAGCTGTTGTTCACTGATCAATGGTTACTACACCCGATCACATGTCACTGTTTTGAAATTAACAAGTTAATATTGCTAATAGATTTATCACTGCTCAGTGATAAATAATGAGTAAATAGTGAGTTGTACCTTCATGCCAGCCATCATTTATCAGAGTAGATTTTTTTCAACATTTTTACATTTTTCAATTAGTGGATACCTTTTATTTTGAATGAAACTCTTCATTGATTTGATTTGTTTTTATTTTGGAAATAGAAAAATACATGATAGAATATGTATATTTCATCCCAGAGGATAGCACACGATAATTAAATGCTTATTGTGTCTCTCAATGGAAGACAAAGTAACAATAACTGGACATACACGCTTTTGAGATAATGATAACACATCTTGTACAACTGAGAGTGAACTAAATAAATCAGCTAACATTTTATTTTTTCACCATGGAAATACAGCATTTTGAAATACAGTCCCTCAAATACTGTACATACTGTACCACAGGGGTAAAAATCCCTCATTAATGCGCTTGCAAGTAGTACTATGTACTATGATTTTTATTTCTTAGTTGTGTTTTACTTTTATTCCTTGTTTCGTAGCTCTATTTTTATTGATCTTGTTGCTGTAGCCATTTTTTATAATGATTTTCATTTCATTTTATTTATTTGTGCTTACTTTCTATTCTTTGTTTTTTATTCCATGCTTTTATTTATTGTAAAGCACTTTGTAACAATTGTTTTGAAAGGTGCTATATAAATAAAGTTTATTATTATTATATACAACACAAAACAACATAAAAACACATTCAAATGATCGTAGCATGTACATGGCAGTAACATTGTCCTCCATGCATGGTACTGTGCAGCATCCAAAACACACGTGACAGCAGCATGCTTCCACTGTCATATCTGTGTAGGCTGTGTCATGTAAATGTCAAATGACTCAAGTGTACGTTTTTGCGTTTACTGGTGTGTGTATACATGTGTGTGTGCATGCCTGTGTGCATGTGTGTGTTTGACCCCTTTACACATGACATTAACATGCATCCTGGGTGATTGGATTATATTTCAGATGGAGCGAAAATACATATAATATATAATATTTAGACACAATCTGCAAACGAGACACACCTTAAAGGAGGAATACACTGTTAGATATCATCAGTCTGTGATGTTCAATGCATTCCAGGAGTTATTTTGTGTTTTTTGTGTTGTAATTTACTTTTTTGGTGAACCCACACTTTCCCTCAATATGCCTCGTCTACTTCTACTGCAGTTAGTGATTTCCAACATTTCCCAGAATGCCGTTCAACACACCCCAGAGAATGGGCGTGAACTTGAAAGCAAGAGAGCGAGAGTTTTTCCAGTCAATAAGAAGTGAGAGTCGTCCCCCTTACTCAACCTCCAACCTGTGTTGTTGCTGCAGTGCATTCTGGTCTCTCTCCTGCTCCTGTGGGTGGAGAAACTGGTCTCTCTCCTCTTCTACGATGGATTTCTCTCCTGTATGATTGTTGAACGTCTCTCGGTGCAAAATGGCGGCTCTAGAAAGAAGCCCTCGCTCTTTGATTCTGAGGGACTGACACCAAAACCTGACGTTTACCGCTGATGTTTTACATCCTGAAACATTTTCTCATATCAGACTCCATTGTAGCTGCTGGAAACATCTGGAGGTGACGTCATCTCGTCTACGATTGGCCGGTTATCCACCAAGAAGAGAAATACACCGAACAACTAAATGGACCCAGAAATGCAAGATAGCTGTGTGTTCTTTAGCAGAGTTAAAGTGTTTTAGGGTAGAGTTTTCCTTTAATTCCAGATGTAAATGGGGTGTATGTGTCTGGCTCTGCATGTACAGTATATATATATGTGTGTGTGTGTGTGTGTGTGTGTGTGTTAGTATGAGAGTGATGTGTTGTAGTACAGCAGTAAACCTGGTTGGAAACCCCCTTTACTTCTGACGGAGCTTGTCTTGAATACTTTCAATGTCATTATCTGGTTGCTGTGACAACAGTGACTTCAGAGAAATTCCACCAGGAAAATAAAAAGGGGTGGAGGAGGTGGAGGATGGCAGGAGGGAGGGAGGGAGGGAGGGAGGGAGGGAGGGAGGGAGGGATTAAAAAAATGTATTCAGCAAATCAGAGAAGAGGTCTAACAGCGAGCGAACGAGGTGTTGATGTGATTCGGAGAGAGAGAGAGGAGGAGGGAGGAAGGGAGGGAAGGAAGGAGGGAGGGAGAGAAAGGGAGGAAGGAGAAGTGAGAGGGAGAGAGAGGAAAGTGGAGGGAGGAAAAAAGGAGGGGAGGGAAAGAAGGAGAAAGGAAGTGGATGGAGGGAGCAAAGGATGGAAGGAAAGGGAGGAAATGAGGTAGATAGAGAGGAGATGAGAGAAGAGAAGAAGGGAGGGAGAAGAGGGAGGAAGGAAGAGGAGAGGGAGGGAAGGAAAGAGGGAGGGAAGGAGAGAAGAAGGAAGGAAGGAAAGGAGGTAGGGAGGTAAAGAGGAAAAAGAGTGAGGAAGAAGAGAGAGAGGGGACAAAGAGGAGGGGAGGGGGGGAAGGAAGAAGGGAAGGAGAGAAACGGGAGTGATGGGGAAGAGGAGAGAGGGAGGAGAAGTGGGGTGAGAGGAAGGGCAGGACAAAAGGAAGGAGATAAGAAGGGAGAGAAAGAAGGTGAGAGGAGTGGAGGGAGGGAAGGAGAGAAGGATGAAGAGAAGAAGGGAGGAGGGGAGAGAGGGAGGAAGAGGAGAAGAGGAAGGGAGGGAAAGAAGAAAGGAGAGGGAGTTAGAGAGGGAAGGAGCAAGAGGAGGGAAGGAAGGAGGAAGGAACCGGTAGGAATGGGAGAAGGGAAGGAAGGAGAGAGGGAGAGGAAGGGAAACGAGGGGAGGAAGAAGGGAAGAGAAGGAGGAAGAGGAGGGAAGAAAGGTGGGGGAGAGAAAGAGGGAATGAGGAAGGAACGGAGGGAGAGAGGGAGGTAGAGAAGAAGGAAGAAAGGAAGGAAGGAAGGACAGAAGGAAGGAGAGAAGGAGGGGAGGACAGGAGGTGGATGGAGAGGAGAGTGGAGGGAGGAAGGAGAGGAGGAGGATAGGAGGGAGGAAGAAGAGGAGGAGGATAGGAGGGAGGAAGAGAAGAAGGAAGGAGGGAAGGGAGGAACAGGAGAAGAGGAAGCAAAGAGAAAGAAGAAGGGAGAGAGGGAGTGGAGGGAGGAGGGGAGGAAGTAAGTAAGCAGTGGAGGGAGAGACGACAGGAAGGGAAGGAGAGAAGGAAGGAAGGGAAGGAGAGAAGGAGGGAAGGGAAGGAGAGAAGGAGGGAAGGGAAGGAGAGGAGGGAAGGGAAGGAGAGAAGGAGGGAAGGGAAGGAGAGAAGGTGCAGGCAGAGCAGACAGAAGCAGAGGGGAGGGAGAGACGACAGGAAGGGAAGGAGAGAAGGAGGGAAGGGAAGGAGAGAAGGAGGGAAGGGAAGGAGAGAAGGAGGGAAGGGAAGGAGAGGAGGAGGGAAGGGAAGGAGAGAAGGTGCAGGCAGAGCAGACAGAAGCAGAGGGGAGGGAGAGACGACAGGAAGGGAAGGAGAGAAGGAGGGAAGGGAAGGAGAGAAGGTGCAGGCAGAGCAGACAGAAGCAGAGGGGAGGGAGAGACGACAGGAAGGGAAGGAGAGAAGGAGGGAAGGGAAGGAGAGAAGGAGGGAAGGGAAGGAGAGAAGGAGGGAAGGGAAGGAGAGAAGGTGCAGGCAGAGCAGACAGAAGCAGAGGGGAGGGAGAGACGACAGGAAGGGAAGGAGAGAAGGAGGGAAGGGAAGGAGAGAAGGAGGGAAGGGAAGGAGAGAAGGAGGGAAGGGAAGGAGAGAAGGTGCAGGCAGAGCAGACAGAAGCAGAGGGGAGGGAGAGAAAACATGTACAACAAAACACTGAGAGGAGAACATGAGCCGAATACAAACAGCAATTAATTACATTATTACACACGAGTCAGATGGAGAGACAGAGAGAGACGGGAAGACAGAGAGAGAGAGAGAGAGAGACGGGAAGACAGAGAGAGAGAGAGAGATGGGAAGACAGAGAGAGAGAGACGGGAAGACAGAGAGAGAGAGACTGGGAGACAGAGAGAGAGAGACTGGGAGACAGAGAGAGAGAGACGGGAAGACAGAGAGAGAGAGACGGGAAGACAGAGAGAGGCAGAGAGAGACGGGAAGACAGAGAGAGAGAGACGGGAAGACAGAGAGAGAGAGAGAGACGGGAAGACAGAGAGAGAGAGACGGGAAGACAGAGAGAGAGAGACGGGAAGACAGAGAGAGAGAGACAGGAAGACAGAGAGAGACAGGAAGACAGACAGAGAGAGAGACGGGAAGACAGACAGAGAGAGAGACGGGAAGACAGAGAGAGAGAGACGGGAAGACAGAGAGAGAGAGAGAGACTGGAAGACAGAGAGAGGGAGACGGGAAGACAGAGAGAGAGAGACAGGGAGACAGAAAGAGAGAGACAGGGAGAGACTGGAAGACAGAGAGAGGCAGAGAGACAGAAAGAGAGAGGCAGGAAGACAGAGAGAGAGAGAGAGACAGGGAGATAGACAGAGAGAGACAGAGAGACAGACAGAGAGAGGCAGGGAGACAGACAGAGAGAGACAGAGAGACAGAAAGAGAGAGGCAGGAAGACAGAGAGAGAGAGAGAGACAGGGAGATAGACAGAGAGAGACAGAGAGACAGACAGAGAGAGGCAGGGAGACAGACAGAGAGAGAGAGACAGGGAGACAGACAGAGAGAGGCAGGGAGACAGACAGAGAGAGAGAGACAGGGAGACAGACAGAGAGAGACAGAGAGACAGAAAGAGAGAGGCAGAGAGACAGAAAGAGAGAGGCAGAGAGACAGAAAGAGAGGCAGGGAGACAGACAGAGAGAGGCAGGGAGACAAAAAGAGAGAGGCAGGGAGACAAAAAGAGAGAGGCAGGGAGACAAAAAGAGACGGGAAGACAGAGAGAGAGACTGGAAGACAGAGAGAGAGAGACTGGAAGACAGAGAGAGAGACTGGAAGACAGAGAGAGAGAGACTGGAAGACAGAGAGAGAGAGACTGGAAGACAGAGAGAGAGACTGGAAGACAGAGAGAGAGAGACTGGAAGACAGAGAGAGAGAGACGGGAAGACAGACAGAGAGAGACAGGAAGACAGAGAGAGGCAGAGACAGAAAGAGAGAGAGAGACAGGAAGACAGACAGAGAGAGGCAGAGAGACAGAGAGAGAGAGGCAGGGAGACAGGCAGAGAGAGGCAGGGAGACAGACAGACAGACAGACAGAGAGAGAGAGAGAGAGACAGACAGACAGAGAAAGAGAGAGACAGACAGACAGAGAGAGAGGGAGAGAGAGAGAGAGACAGACAGAGAGAGAGAGACTGGAAGACAGACAGAGGGATGGAGTGAAAGACAGAAAAATAAAGGAAAAAAGAGAGCAGATAGAGAAGAAGACAGAGAGAAAGTGAGACATCGAGAGATATTAAGTAATAATGTGAATATTGCAGCTCTGGGTGAGAAAAACTAATACATATAATTTATTACTATACAAAAATAGTTTTTATGATTGTACGAGGCATTCAAGGACAGCTCAGCTTTGAATATATGAATGAATGATTGGGTGAATTTTTTTGTTTTTTTTGTTTTCATGTTGTGTCACATATGGCAGCCCATCCCATATGATTACATGACAAATTATGATAAACAGAAACATATTTTTGTGACTTTAAAAGATGCTATGTGTATATCATATATCGTTGCTATATTAATTGTGTTACCGTAAACAAATGAGACCATGGTTGAGATGTTGTTAGTGTTACTGTTTCTCAAAATTAAGACTACATTTCCCAGAAATCCTGTTGTTTCCTTTTGCAAAGACAATGTTGGTTCTTCACTCAAAGATTTTGTCTATACTGAAGAGGATCAATAAACAACAACAAATACATTTTTCAAAATTATTGTGGTAATGATTTACTGACGTTAAAATGCTACACATAGCACCTTTAATGCGTTGTCCTTCATTTTAAAATGTGTGTGTGCTCTTGTGTACTTTATGAATTGGTAAAGCACACTAGACTGAGCTGAAGGAGAGAAGGAGAGGTGATGGAGAGGATCAATGGAGAGGGAGGGATGGAGGTGTGAGGCAGATTGACTGACGGAGAGAAGAAAAGAGTGATTTTGCTGTTTCGACACTCTCAAACGGGAAGGTCAGCATCTTCAAAAGGACAGCAGGGGCAAAAGAAAAGAAAGAGGAAAGGTGAAGGTAAAGGTGATGAGAAGAGAAGAGAGCTGCCGTGGGAAAAAGGTATTTCACTTTACATGCACACAGAAAATGTGGCTGTAATGTGATTAAGACAAGAGTGCAAGCAAGGCAGGATCCATGGAAACAGCATATCTGATTATGCTGATTATGCTTACTCTTAGTTTGAGTTAAGTGTAATCACAGGAACATTCAGTATGTGGAGTATTAAGGCATTAACACAGACCAGTATGCACCTTAATCACATTTCTTTAAGTGTGATCAAGTTGTTCATGTGCACACAAGTAGCTCATATTGTTCTGTCAGTTTTTCATCATTTCCATTTGAACACTCACAATAACACGTCCCATGTAAATCAAATTATTAGTGGAGCGGTCACTTGACAGAACCCTATAAATGGCTTAATCACACTTGTGTCTTAAAGTCGGGATGAAACGGCATTTCGAGAGTATCTAACTTCCGTATCGTGACGTATTTCCGAGTGAAACAGGAAAGACAGGCGGGACGTAACGTTGGGAGGAATTTGATTTGAATGTTGAAAAGTGGGTGTGTCATAACACCCGAAGACACACCGGAGTACCGTGCTGCTGCTAGCTAGCTAACTAATGAATCTTAGCTCTGTGCGCTAAAAGTTGAAGATTGATTGATGGGTGGATGTCATGATATTATTGGTTGGAATTGGTTGAGGCATGCTTACGTAAGCACACGGCATATTTTGTTTTAAAGGAAGAAAACATGATATAAGAATACAAAGAAATTGATTTTTTGTATTTTTTTTTGGCATGTATTGTTAAATAGGTGCACAATATGACCGGGGATGTGATCTAAAAGGGTTAAAAAGGCATTTTTCATTTCATCTCGACTTTAACCAGAATGCTGGCGATAGTCACATCATTGTGGATGTAAATGTTGCCATTGTGTGACTTGTATCACGTGTCAGTATGTGCATTGAAGTTCTGTAACACACACACACACACACACGCGTTTTTGTTGATACTTTGACAAAGACAATATGTCGAAAAGCGGTTTTAACGATGACGAGAGCTATTTTAAAAGAAGCAATGTTGCAGTTGCTCTCCTCACTGAGAGAGAATTCTCACGTTTTGTTGAGGAATTTGTTTATTTGTTTAATTCCATTTGTTTATTTTAAGGATCCTCATTAGCTGATGCAAATGGCAATCAGCTAATCTTCCTGGGGTCCACACCTGGACATACTGTACATAACACATTACATGATAAACATTACATTACATTAATATACACTAAATTACATCAATATACATTAATATATAAAAAAAAATGCAAAGCTTACATTGATATGAAATAAAAAAGAAAATACATTCATATACAATTCAAAGCCAGTCAACACTGAACGTACAAGGAATTCATTCTGTTTAAAGGGGCATTAAGAAGCCAAGTGACCTTTATCCACCTCTGTTGGTGAGCAGTGGGAATTGCAACAACATTAATATATCATGATTGTGATAATATATCACAATCATAATATATCGTATTTCCTCTAATATTGGCCCGGGCCTTTATTTACCTCAACTGCAGAGGGTACCAGGCCTTTATTGGAAGCAGGCTTATATTAGAGACAGGCCTTTATTTCTAATTCCCTCTGTTTGATAAGTATATTTGCTCATATTTTAGTACGAAGCCTCCTTGTTTTCTGATCTGCTTCTGTTGGGGTTCGTTAGGTAGACGTTTTTTTGTTACTGCAATGCATTACGATAATTACGGTAATCGACGACGGCACGCTCCAGAGACTTCCGCCGGCCGAGCCATCTTGTGGCACTTGTACGTTACGACAAACTACAGTTACAAACTACAGTTACAAACAGGCACCAGGAGTTTACCGGTATCCACCGTTGTTTGCATGTAAGCTGAAGCTAACTGAACCTGGGCTCCGATGTGTTCCCGGTGATCCGGCCGAGATTTCGGCGGGGGTCCGGGGCTCGGATCGGGAGGATCAATGCGGGCCGTGGGCGCCGTGGAGAGGCAGCGGCGGAGAGAGGAGACGGACACGGTGCAGCCATATCCTAGGTTTTGACCTAGTCTTGTTTCCTTTGTTTTTTCCCCCGGCCTGTATTTGAGGCCGGCCTTTATTTTTTTGTGTCGGCCACGCCCCCGGCCATTATCGGAGACCCGGCTTTTAATTGACTACAGGCCACTATTAGAGGAAATACGGTATATAATGATAGCCAGTCAGTGGGAGTTTTTGAAAGCCATAACCTCAGCACCTAGTCAACCCTATCAACCCCCTGCAGATAAATCATGGTCATTTTGTGCTACTGGGCAGTAAAAATCTTTGTTATTGCCCCTTTAATGAATGTTGAAAGTCTATACACTGTGGTTATATGTATACTCTCCAGGGTGTGTCTTGCACTGTGTTTAAGGTCCTGCTGTCCTTGGGAAATGTGTGTCAGCATGTACCATGTTACTGTGGAAGGTGTCAATACTGTACTCTCTGCACCAGTTATGACTGTCAGTGTGGACAAAGGAGAGGATTGGAGAGAAGGGAGGATGAAGGAGAGGTGAACGGGAGGAAACTGGGAGGGGAGGCAGAGAAGGACAGAGAGAACAATACGAACAGACTTTACATTAGCTGCCGAGAGAGAGACAGAGAGAGAGAGAGGTAGAGAGAGAGAAAGAGAGAGAGAGAGAGAGAGAGAGAGAGACAGAGAGAGAGAAAGAGAGAGAGAGAGGTAGAGAGACAGAGAGAGAAAGAGAGATAGAGACAGGGAGACAGAGAGTGGATAGAGAGAGAGAGGTAGAGAGACAGAGAGAGAGAAAGAGAGAGAGAGGTAGAGAGACAGAGAGATAGAGGTAGGGAGACAGAGAGTGGATAGAGAGAGAGACAGGTAGGGAGACAGAGAGAGAGGTAGAGAGAGAGAGAGAGGACAGAGAGATAGAGACAGGGAGACAGAGAGAGAGAAAGAGAGAGAGAGGTAGAGAGACAGAGAGAGGACAGAGAGAGAGAGAGGTAGAGAGACAGAGAACAGAGAGATAGAGGCAGGGAGACAGAGAGAGAGAAAGAGAGAGAGAGGTAGAGAGACAGAGAGAGGACAGAGAGAGAGGTAAAGAGAGAAAGAGAGAGAGAGGTAGAGAGACAGAGAGAGAGAGAGGTAGAGAGACAGAGAGAGAGAAAGAGAGAGAGGTAGAGACAGAGAGAGAGAAAGAGAGAGAGGTAGAGACAGAGAGAGAGAAAGAGAGAGAGGTAGAGAGACAGAGAGAGAGAAAGAGAGAGAGGTAGAGAGACAGAGAGAGAAAGAGAGAGAGGTAGAGAGACAGAGAGAGGACAGAGAGAGAGAGAGAGAGAGAGAGAGGACAAACAGAGAGAGACAGACAGAGACAGAGAGAGGACAAAGAGAGAGAGTCAGGTAGAGAGACAGAGAAAGAGACACAGAGTGAGGACAGATAGAGAGAGGCAGGTAGACAGACAAAGAGAGAGAGAGAGGTAGAGAGACAGAGAAAAGGAAAGAAGAGAGAAGTGAGATAGAGGTAGGCAGGGATGTAGTGTATAAACCCATTTTACACACATTTTTATTTGCGGAATCGAGTTTACCATCTTTTTAGGCTGACAAAAAAATCTTTATATGAAGTTCAAAATATACATAATAAGTGGCGTCAAACTGGATATGGTCTCATAACAGAGAAATAAGCCATTCTGTCTTTCTTTCTTTCTTTTTTTTAATATAATTGCACTATATACACCAGTATATACTGATGTTACTGTGTTAGCTGTCATTATGTCTCTGCACCAGTGTCTCCTGTATATTCACAGTGCAGCACAGCTCCCTATGGTTTAATGGAGGGAATTTGCTAGTGAGATCAGCTTAGTCACAGGAACACAAACACATCGTATACATGATGTCAACACAATTTAACATCTACATTACAGTAAGAGCAGCGCTAGAGAGACAGACAGGGAGAGAGAGAGAGAGAGAGAGACAGAAAGAAAGAGATATATGAAGAGGGACAGAGAGAGAAACAGAGGGAGAAAGACACAGAGAGAAAGTGGATTTAAGCGGAGAAGGAAATTAGCAGTCTGCGAGGGGGTGAGATACTTGCCAAGGTTTCTAAAGAGGCATTATGTCTTGGCTAAAGCTTTTTTTCTCCTTCTCTTAATCCCTCCACTCCCGTGTACTGTACCACAGCGGGGAAATTCGCTCCAGAAAGAAACAACAGCGACGCTCCTCTTAAATTTAGTCCCACTGTGTCATCTGTGCTTCTTATCATTTAACTTTGTGAGTATAGCCTGGCTAATAAAGCGAGTAAAACTTTTAGTGGGACAAAAGGGCATTATACAGATTTGGGGTGACCAGACGTCGCCATTTTTTTTTCTGGGGACAGTCCCTGGATTTGGTGCTTTGTCCCAGGAAATGTCCCCACATTTCTCCCTCTCTGGATGGCGTTACTATTACCATCTTTACCATTATTACCATCATGTGTTTACCTCAGGACCACAGGGATTTTATTTTAATGCAGTCTGGACGGCGTATAATTATTAAGGGGGTGTATAATTTCTGTCTGATTCCAGAATCCGCCCACTGTGCGAAGTATTTGTCATTTCTGAATCCCGTAGCATCGATCGGGACGGTAGTAGAATTGACAGAAGACAGCGTGGGAGCTCTGACGTCCCGGGGTCATTTTAATCCCGTCTGAATTGACATTTGGCCGACTTGCACGCTGGCATCAGTATTACATGAACCACACTCGTCCCCAGACTTGCTCCCAAAAAATCTGGTCACCTTCTGCTGCAGGGCGGCAGCAGCCTGAAGGTGACAGAAGCTGGTTTGTGAGCAGGAAAGCCCTTGTTAGAAACCCTTTCCTCCCTCAAACAGGCTTTTAACTCCCAGTTTCTCTGGTGGAGGAGCTCAGCGGTCGACAGCAGAAGTATGGAGAAGTTCCCAGGAATCAATGAGTGTAACTGTATGAATGTGAAGGAAAAAAAAGACAAGAATAATAATACTTTATGTGATTGCCTCTGCCCTTTTTGTCCCGGGTGTCTGAGATAGATTTTCTAGAGGGGCGTTGCTAACACTGATCACCTGAGCAGCTATAAAGTGACATAAAGCCAGTCTGAAGGGCATTTATACCTCAGTATGTCCAATATATGCAGATAGACAGGCTACTACATCAAAAGAGCCCTAACCCTAACCCCCCCCCCCCCCCCCCATGTGTGTAGTGTGCACTTCAAAGTAATAAGAGTAGGGGAGAACCGGGACGATTGTAGCACGTTTTTGTTTTTTCCTCCTTACGAAAAGATTGCGTCACCTAGAGTTACCATATTTTAATGTGGACAACCTACACTTGTGCCCCAACAATACAAACAATAATTTCGTCCCACGGATCAATACATCAAACGTCATCAGACTGAGAAGAGAAGCTGCACAGTACCCCTCACTGTCGGGACGGACGAATGTAGCACCGGTCAGAACAGTTAACTACACATTTTTATGGCATATACTTATCATTAGTTCACTGATTGATCATCCAAGCAATTCTTGACATTATGTAATACAATTTATTACGTTATATATCTTACAAATATATAAAATTCAACCTTGCGTCTAAATATTTGACTGGTTAATCAATATTTTATCCTCCATGTAACAGCCCACACAAACAAATGCTTCAAAATATCAATTTCTTGTCATGTTTTGCATGTGATGTCTAGTCTACACTTTTCTTTTCAGAAAATGTACTTGATCTATCTTTTTCAGTGACAGCTGATATATTAACCAGGATCAATAAGACATTCCTATATCATTCTCTCACTGTGCTAACTTCAAACACATAATGTAAACTTAAACTTCCTAGTGAAACCCTCTCAAAGACCTGCTGGTCCCTGGAAACCACCTGACTTAAAGGGTAAGTTCACCACCAAGCCGCTCTCCCTCTGTGTATTCCTTTAAAAGAGAAAAAAAAGTAAGTTTAAATCCTTGTTTTTATTTACATTGAAGTGTTTTGATTTGCATAAAGAGCAGCAGGCTGATAAACAGCGTCTTCCTCTTCCTCTCTGCTTCCTGGGAGAGAAACGCCGGCAGCCATGTTGAGTCGGCAGACGCTGCCAAGGCCTGCAGGGACCTGGCGCTCTGAACCCACTGCTCTCCTCCACAAACACTATATTTATCCCTCACACACACACTGACACACACACACTGACACACGCACACGCACACACACACACACATACAGAGAACATACAAACAGATATGTACACACACATGCAGAAAGACACACACACACACGACTTCCCTCCTCCCAACTGATTATATTTATCTGTAACACGTTTAGACACACAAACATACACAGACATGTACACACACACACACACACACACACACACACAGAAAGCCACAACAGACACATTAACACAACGATACAAACACAGAGCTAAGCATGCTAATGCTAACAGGCATAATAAAACACATTATGAGTTACTGTAACCTTCAATTACATCATGAGTTTAGGATATTATCCATGTTGTCAAAATCTGCGATAAAGGAGAAAGTTATAAATTACTTTTTAATGATACATGAGAGTTATTTAGAATTTTTCCAAGGATGCTTCCCGAAGAGCATTAAAATATGACCTATGAATACTAAAAAAGTGTCTGCTTCAGTGCGTGTGTGTGTGTGTGCGTGTGTGTGTGTGTGTGTGTGTGTGTGTGTTCAGGTCTGTGGTGCCTTTGACCCATTTAGGGCCTCATGCTTGGCCAGATGAGAGAGAGACTCTGGGAGGCTGTGTGTGTTTTTTAGCCTCCGGCCACTCAGCTCCGTCACATCTGTCACACACTGCTGGACTGGCGGCTGGACCCCAAGTGTGTGTGTGTGTGTGTGTGTGTGTGTGTTGATCTGAACTTGAACTTATGTGATGCAGTGAATGTTTTTGGGAGTGTGTGTGTGTTTTTGAACTTTGAAGATAGTTTTCTAGCCTTCGAATGTTCTGTCCGTGTGTTTTTTAATTACTGGCAGTTCAATACCTTGTTTTTTAACAGCTAGTGTGTGTGTGTGTGTGTGTGTGTGTGTGTTGGCCATGCAATTGGAACTGAGCAATGAAAACAAGGTGCAGAGTCATGCAGAATTCACCTGAGAAAAAAAACATATCCAGTAAAAATGAAAGATGTAGCGGCAGCATGAAGCCACTAGCTGGCAGCAAACCATCTTGCTGCTGATGTGTTCATCCTCACATGTGCAGCATGTTGCTTCACATCAGGGCACAGCGAATCAGAGCACAGCAGGGGTGTGTGGAGGTAGCCTCTGACCTTCCTGGAGGGGGGGGGGGGCAAATAGAGAGATCAATAAAGTAGAACACACACACACACACATGGATCCACTCACTTACACAGACACACGCAGCAATGTAAACATTATATTTTACGTACACACACTGACTAATGAGACATTTATGACTGATATACATTCACTATTTTAGTCTCTCTCTCTCTCTCTCTCTCTCTCTCTCAAACACACACACACACACACACTCCCTCACACACTGTCACATTTTCACCCCCCCCACCATCGTCCTCATTGCTGCTCATCTCCTGTTCTCCCTCTGATGGAGTCAGGCCTCAGAGGGGGGGGGGGGGGGGGGGGAGTTCTGCACAGAGATCAATAAAGTAGAACGCATTATCATCATTACATATGGGTTCACTCACAATGTGCATCTAAAAGTGGGAGTATTTGTTGTGTTCTTCTATCTTTCTATTTTACTTGATTTGATTCTTTTAATGCAATGCATCTTGCTTGTTCTTTTTTATGAATTTTATCTTTTTATCTGTCTTTTATTGATGTAAAGCACTTTGAGCTGCATGTTGTGTATGAAAGGTGCTATACAAATAAAGGTTATTATTATTATTATTATTGTTATTAATTAGCCAAAAACTGTAGTCACTAGTCTGTATGTGGATAAAAAATAAAATACTTAAAGTCAGTGGAAATACTTCATTAAAAGAAAAAGTTCTGCATTCAAATATTCACTTCAGTAAAAGTAAATAAGTATTATCAGTAAAATGTACTTAAGTATCAAAAGTAAGTCAGTAAGAGTACTCATTCTGTCAGAGTGTTAAATTATTGATGCATTAACCTGTAAGAACTACTCCACACACACACACACACACACACACACACACACACACACACACACACACACACACACAGGTGGGGGTGATGATGTATGGCACAGTCCGTACAGGGCGGCCATCTTGTCACCCCGGACCTTTACACACCCTGAACAGGAGTGCATGAAGCCTCTGAGGAGGGCGAGTCGAACAGAAAGCAGAGACTCTGAGAAACAGACCTGGGCCAGAAGATACAGTCACTCACACTAACAGGGACAGACAGGCAGGCACACACACACACACACACACACACACACTTCAACACATCCGCACACCAAAGCCCAATCGCAGAGATCAGACACGGTTCTCATTGGCCAGGCTGAGGGCCGCTAACGACCTTGTTATAAAAGCTGAGGGCTCGTTAACTCCTCCATTAATTAACATGTTTAATTATCGCAGTGACAGACACCTGAAACACAGGCAGACCTCTGGCAGCCCTCGGGTGAAGACCTGACAGGGGATCACATGCTGCCCCGCGGATCTCAGACCTGGTTTAATACGAAGAGTTAGATAAAGCTACAGCATTTGATTTAAGCTAAAATGATTGACGCCATTCTGGGAAAACAACACATTTATTAGTATTCAGAAAACATTAGTTCTGTATTTTTAAACATCCATATCATTGTCAAATTAACTGTGATTCCTTGGTGTAATTATCGTAAACAAATGAGCGCATGATGGAGATGATTGGTCTCCTCTATCTCACTCCAGTAGTATTGTTAGTTCTAGTGTTTCTCCACAGTAAGACTACATTTCCCATCAGCCCCGTTGCTTCCTGCCCCCCTCTCTCCCCCTCCCTGAAGAGGATCAACATATCGGAAGTGATCTCTCCATCTTCCTTTCCCTCCTTCCACCATCTGCTGCCAGAAACTCTTTCAGCTTTAGCTCCGTTTGCTCTGGAAGAACAGAACCTCTTCCTGTTTTGTGCCGTAAAGCGATCCAGCAGATTTCCCTCCAGATCCACCAGGTGGAGAAACTATGGAGGATGCAGAGTAGAGGCTGGTAGAGGCTGACAGGCCGCTCTTGTCAAAATTAAATGATTTATTAATGTAAAATGCTGCAGGAAGCACCTTTAACTTAACTTTGTCTACCAAATACTGTTCGAAGGTGGAATACTGACGATGAATTTCAAGTAAATTTGTTCTGTAGAAATGGATATGTAGTGTTTTGGCATAAAACTATACAGGGAAATATGAAGACGACAAAGAGTTTGAGTCTAATTTCAATCCAATTTTGGGGGGTAAACAGTAATCCTCACATCTTCTCTTCTTTCTTTGCTATCTTAGTTTATCTCTCTCCTCTCGAGCTCTTTCTTTCTTTCTTTCTTTCTTTCTTTCTTTCTTTCTTTCTCCTATTTCACCAGTGAACTGCCCTCTCTAACTGGGTATCCCTCACTACTAAATGTATGCAGAAATAGACTCTTCTTATGTGCTGCCACGGAGCATCTGCCCCAGCACACACACACACACACACACACACACACACACACACACACACACACACACACATGGATCCACTCACTTACACAGACACACGCAGCAATGTAAACATTATATTTTACGCACACACACTGACTGAT
The DNA here is from genome assembly GCF_048128805.1 of Centroberyx gerrardi. Lineage (NCBI taxonomy): Eukaryota > Metazoa > Chordata > Actinopteri > Beryciformes > Berycidae > Centroberyx > Centroberyx gerrardi. The sequence goes on along the minus strand of NC_136015.1, from coordinate 23,394,000 downwards.
GAGACATTTATGACTGATATACATTCACTATTTTAGTCTCTCTCTCCCTCTCTCTCTCTCTCTCTCACTCTCAAACACACACACACACACACACACACACAGTCACATTTTCACCCCCCCACCATCGTCCTCATTGCTGCTCATCTCCTATTCTCCCTCTGATGGAGTCAGGCCTCAGAGGGGGGCGCTGGATCTCCTGCTGGCTGTCATCAGCCAAGGCTTCACACACACACACACACACGCACACACACACACACACACACACACACATTGATGTCGGCATCCATGCACAAGTACATACAAACAGACACGAATACGTGCACTGCCACACTACACACGCTTGCACACAAATGCACAAACGCGCACACACACACACATGCACACACACACACACACACACACCTCTCCTCTCTCTCCCCCCTGCAGATGCCAATATTAGCCAGCCAGCTCTGACTTTATTAGCACTGCATTTCGATGACATGAGATTAGATTAGAAGAAGTTTATTGTCCTTCCTTCCTCGAAGTCCTTAAACTCCTGATCTGATTTTGACTTTTTCTGTCTGAACAGTCTGAACCGATGTTCTGTACAGTCTCAGCATCGGGGTGTGGCTCAGATCTGATGCAGGTCTCATGTTTGGCCAGTGAATGAGTGTCTGGATGGTCAGATCTTTTTAGCCTTAACAGAGAAAAGCTGTTTCCTTTCCTAACAACTCTAAACATGAAGAAGCGTTTGATGTTTTGGTTTACAAAGGAAAAACTAGAGAGCACAGAATCATTTACTACTTCAAAGACTGATGTAAAATGGTGCATCTACTGTAATGCCACCTGCTGTTAGTGTTTTTGGGTCATTGTGTTCTAAATGAGAAAGTGCTCTTGTGTTGGGAGAAAATTAGTGCTGCTGTTTCGGTAGAATGATTTGATTTTGAGACATGCATGCGGTGTGTTGTATAGTTTTGCTGCATCTTGGACATGAAATGAACTGTTGTGCCAAACATACTGGTGCAGAGAGATGTATGATGATGCATGCAAGTTGTACGTAATAGACACTTTAAAGACCCCATGAAACAGCATCTGCACTTCCTTGATTTGATGCATTTCCTGCTGAAACAGGATGTTGGGGGCGGGACATAACGCAGCGAGGGATCAATCAAAAGTCTAAACCAATGGAATATGAGTCACGGAGAGAAAAGCAGTTTTATCTGATGGGAGGGGTGTGGGGGAGCCGGACTGCTCTAAATCTATATGCTGGTTTTATTGGTTGAATTTATATTGTGCAGCATGAGGTCACCATTAAAGATATACTGTGTATTCCAGGAAGTAAAAGTAATGGGAATTAATTTCATGGGGAACACGACAAAAATACACTGCAAAATGGCAGTAGACCCTTATAATTAATGCTGCATCTTGCATGTCGTGCATAACAGCTCAATGTGACCTGTTGCTCTTGATGATGCACAAGGTTCTTGGTTCAGCTGCTGTTCCACCTGCTCTCATTCTCATGTCCTTGTTATTTGTAGTGGAAATCAGATGATGATGTAATGAACAAACTCCTGGGAAACACAAAATGACGCTCCTGCCTGTCTCCCTACTCTGTAATATGAACACTTATATAAGTCACATGCACACTAAGACAAGCTTGGCTGTAGTGTGATGACAGAGGCAGATGTTTATGATGCAGAAGGTTGCCGGATCAGATCTGGACCTGCTGTCCCATGCTACTGTTTTTCAAAAATGTAAACATATACAAACAAGATGATGAATGACTGCGAATCAAAGCTCAGTATGTGGATCAGATGCTTCAGCTGTGCGAGGAGGCCGGTTTGAATCCAAGTGCGTTCAAGTTTTCAACTGTCAGTTGTTGTCAGTGAACACTCGGATAACAGCTAACAGGATGATCCAAGACTCAGAAATAGCTCAGTGGGATGAAAAAGCGAGATGTCTGAGTTTGCCAGTAGTGCCTGTGATTTTGAGCGGAGAGGTAGGAAACCTGTCTGCAATTTAACATCATGTCTCTGCTTACAGAGAACACACACCGGCCCCTATAGGTGCTGAAGAAAGACACAAATAGAGCTGGATCAAAGGAAGACATGAATACTACAGTGTTTATAAAAGACAATATTGACAGACTGATATTGGCTCCTATACGCAGCTCAGAAATTTTACATTTACCCCTATAGGTAGATAGGTTGGTTAAAGGTTAAATGTGTAATATTTCTGCTTTACTGAAGCATCATATGACTAGTAAAGATCAGCAGAGGTTCCTGAATGGTAGTTCAGAAACACAGGAGCGGGCCGAGGCTGAAGGCCCTCCTGCCACACCAAGGTCCCTTCAAAAATCTGGCAGTTTGTTTTTGCCTTGCTTATCGGCAAAAAACACACATCGGAAAATATAATTTGAGACTTTATTACTAATCTGTAGGATGTTCTAGTAAATTCGGCATGTATATAAATCCTCCAAACAGCTCGAATTTTAACGGACCGGCCCATTTATGCGCCGGGGAAGTGGAGTTACTTCACACTCTTTAGCTTCGATACCTGAACTTGTTTTCTGAGACCATTTCAATATTGTCAATGCATGCTGGCTTTCATTTATTCATTACATTACATCATTTAGAAGACGTTTTTGTCCAAAGCGACTTACAATAAGTGCATTTTGTCAACAGTAGCCAAACCGACTGTATATCACAGTCTTCTATAAGGAATAAGTCGCATTTATAGGATCAGAGAGTTTTTTGTTGCTTTTTTTATTAAGAGTAGAAGGGGAAGAAGATCGTTACATTGTAGGTTAATCCAAGTGTGGTCCAGTAACCTGAAGAGATGAGTCTTCAGTCTCCGGCAAATTCAAACCATATTCAAACCAAAGCCAGGTACCAGAGTCATAACCTCGACAGCTTTGTGCAGCTGCTCCTGATGAAGAGTTAAAGCTCAGTGCAGCTGCTAAACTGCTTCTCTGAGAGGTTGTTTTTTTCTACGAATGCTGGCTCTCGAAACACAAAACACCGTGTTGGGGATAAAACCAGCAGCTTTCGGGCTTTTGTTCAGCCTGTCTACCTCCAGACCGAGCCGCCACTCGGGAAGTAACGCCGGCTATTGTTACACCTGTCACTCCGCTGACGCTTTTATCATCCGATCGTGTCGAGACGCGGTAAGTGACAGGCTCGGACAAACCATAATCGGATTTTGCTCACATTCGCAGTTGGATCTTCAAACGGAGACGTGGAGGTGCTCAGGTTTGCTTTGTGATCAGAATTGTACACAAAGTCCCAAAGCAATCCAGCCATAATGTGCACACAAGAGCAATGAAAAGAGAGGGATAGGGAGGCTGGGGAGAAAGAAACGCTGACAGATTTGAATCGATACAGCCAGAGGAGACATGCAGTGACGTGATGTGGTCTTGATCTTTAGAATCAGATCTTGAAAATCGCATTAAAATGCCAAGTGTCACTGTGGCTTTTGAGTCAGCAATCTCGCCTTTTCCCATCTCAGAGAGGCCGCAGCAGGTCTGCTGGAAGAAATTGTGAGTTCAAACAGAGCCAGTCTAGCTCCCTAATGTCCCTCCCTCTCTCTCTCTCTCTCTCTCTTCTGTCTGTCTGTGTATCTCCCTCTCTCTCTGGATATATAAGGTGAAACTGTAATGATGGGAAACTTGGTCGGTCCAAACTGCAAACGCATCAGGAGACAGCAGGGAAAAATAGGATGTGAACGGTGTCGCAGACATATTATGGTCATTTTGTGCTTTGGGACAGTAAAAATCGTACGTATTGCACCTTTAAAGCTGTTACTTACAGATATCAATTGCTTACTTCAACATGGATTTATCAATATTAAATATGCATATAGATGTAATATGTATATATATATAGAAGCATGTAAAAGACCGGTGATTTGTAGCAGAAATATGATACTGCAGGTCTGTGTGCATGTGCTTACCTGTGACACACACACACACACACACACACACGTGCAAATGAGACGTAATGCGCCTAGACAGCACACTAGACTTGTCATTTCTGTGCTGCGGTGGCGCCGGTCTGGGAAGTGGCCATTCCCATCTCGTTCCCTTTTCATTATGACCCACCTGAGTCCAGACCGGACCGCCGCATCGGCTTCCTGTCCAATCCACTCTGCTGCAGCCCAGTCCGGCCCGTACAGTCCGGCCCAGAGGTAAAAAAAAGGCCCGGCAGCTGGGCAGTAATTACACTGTTGGCCCCAGTAATGTGATTTATTAGGTTGGGCTGATGCAGTGAGTAAGTCACTCAGGCAGGCAGGCAGTGTGAGAAGGGATTCCCCCCCTCCTCCCTCTCTCCCTGGCTGGGAAATCTCTCTGCATCTAGCTCCCTCTAGTGGAGAGAAGGCAGAGCTGCAGCGTGTGTTTCAACACTGTATCCTATAACACAGTGGCTCCTAAAGAGGGGTCCCGGGACCCCCAGGGGTCCTTGAGGGAGTTCCCAAGGGTCCCCAGAAAAATGACCAACAGTTTGATTTCACTATTATTACTATTACTATTACTATTACTATTATTATACTACTATTATATATTATTTCTGTCCCTGGAAGTTAGCACTATGAGAGTATGTATACAGATGGCTCTTTTATTTATAGCTTTCACTCTTCACCCTGTTTAATCTACAGTATATACCGTTATGTAATTCTGTACCATGTCATATCTAACAACAAAAGTAGTATACACTACCAGTCAAAAGATTGGACACATGCATTTTTCTTTATTTTTCCTATTTTCCACATTTTAGAATAATAGTAAAGACATCAAAACTATGAAATAACACAAATTGAATTATGCAGCGACCAAAAACGTGTTAAACAAATCAAAACGATCTTATATTTTAGATTCTTTAAAGCAGCCGCCCTTTGCCTTGATGGAAAGGCAAAGGCTTTGGAAAGAAATTCACACATAGGATCAACTTCACTATTTATATTTGTCTAAGAAACTCATTTCAAGCATTTAAGCAGAAGCCTTTAGATCAAAATGGCTTTAAGAGAGTGAAAAACATAAAACATTCAGTCAGGTGGGTCCAGACTATTGACTGGTGGTGTAATGCTGCATTCGATTGTAGTCGGGACTCTGAGAAAAACGACTTCCAACACGGAAAAGTGCAACAGAACGGTCGCTCAAGTCAGAATTCCCGGTCGGAAATTCGGGCAAGATCTATTCCGCCCGAGTTCTCCGACATAAACACAGCTGACGTCACAGCATCAATTTGTACTTAATAAAACTTGATTTTACTTGATATGTAGTTAGGAAAACGTGTTCTAACAACTTTGTAGTTTCCATTTGTAACGTCATTCAGTTGACTTGTGCTTCGTTAGTAGATAGAAGTCTTTGCTAGTGTTACTAGAGCATTAATAGCTACCGTTAACGTTAACGGGCAAAGGCTGCCATGTTTTCCCGAGAAGACGCACTGGAACGCATCGGAAGTCGGTAATCCCAACTCCGAACTATCGACCTCCGACTTCCAGTGGAATGCACCGTTAAAGTACATGAATTTACTTCAAGTATAAAAGTAAAAGCAGTCATCTAAAAAGGACATTTCTAATCTAATTCTACTAAACTGGTTCTCTGTTGAGCGTTCCTGCAGTCTGCAGTTCTAACGTTAATTCTCTTTCTCTTTTGTTGCTTCTCTCTTCTTCCTGTTCTTCTCTCTCTGTCTCTTTCTCTCCTTTTTGGTGTCGCTTTGCTGAACAAGCAGTCAATCACATTTGGCTCTTGATCAGCTGCTTCCGGGATGGAAGCTGTCTGATGCGGAAAATTAAAAAAAAAAAAAAAAAAAAAAAAATCTGTTGATTTCCCGAGAGTAAGGAGTCTGCTCTGAAAGCGTAGTGAGTAGAAAGTATAGATTTTTCTTTTGAAAAGTAGTGAGCAAAAGTAAAAAGTCTTCAGAGAAAGAAAGACTTTATTAAGATTTTCAAGTATCTGTACAGTAACAAAGTATTTTGTAATAAACATAATAAACGGATGCCTTCTCTCCTGCACTTACACTACAGCTGAGAAGAAACTTGCTGGAGAATCAAATCAAATAAAATAAAATAAAATAAAGTAAGATAGGATGAAGCGTTATTGATCCCCAGGTCGTTGCAGCAGCAAATGCAATAAGATTCTGCAAGGAAAAGCATATGAGCACGAAAAGAGAATCCAAAATAAGCAATTAAAACAGTAGAAATAATAACAAATAGCCTACAACAATAAAGCAGTAACATAGTATAAAGCCGTATAGTGGTGTTACACAAACACATGCTGCTGGTAAATAGACATTATGGGTGGGAAAAGAGTACAGATTACTTACATCTATGGATTAATTTACAGTTTTGACTTACAGATGTTACTATCAGTCACAATTTCTGACTTAAATATGGATTACTAAATTACCAACACCAGCTTTGATGTTTGTGTTGTAGCTCTCGTGTTTTCCCTGAAGCAGACACAGTAATGAACCAGATTCTGCAGATACAGAGAAGAGGAAGACAGAGAAGAGGAAGAGGAAGACAGAGAAGAGGAAGACAGAGAAGAGGAAGAGGAAGACAGAGAAGAGGAAGACAGAGAAGAGGAATACAGAGAAGAGGAAGACAGAGAAGAGGAAGAGGATTTTACATTATGAAGACAGAAGCCTGAAGTCTGACTGGATCACTCCATCTCTCCCTCTCTCTCTCTCTTCCTGCCCGCTGGCTGTCCTCCCTCTCTCTCTCTCTCTCTCTCTCTGTGTGACCCCTCACCCCGTCTTTCTCTTTCGCTCTCCATCCATCTCTCTCTCTTTCTCATTTTCGTCCTCTCTCCCCTCATATCTTTTTTTCCCCATCCTTTCCTCCTCCCTGTCAATCTTTCTCCTCTCTCTCTCTCTCTCTCTCTCTCTCTCTCTCTCTCTCTCTCTCTCTCTCTCATATGTGCTGGTGATTTTGAACTTAAAGTAATAATCTGTGACATTTTCATATACAGTAAATTACCCTCCTATAACCCAATAGTGATTCAGTCTATACCCAGGTCATTAAAACTTTTACATTTGCTATTTTAAGCAGACAGACTTTTGCGTTCTCGTCTGTTCCATGTGTTTGACACTGGGTCAGAAATTAATGAAATTAATGAAAGTTCACTAAATGCCAGTGGAAATTAAAATGAGGGGGTAAAAAAAAATCCCCCTGTAATTAGAAGTGCCATTTTTGCATTTCACCCTGTTCACATGTTTGTTAATTTGACCACTGTGGGCCACCGTAGTTGACTGGTGGAAGCCTATGACCGAGTGATTCTTTCCAGTGTGTTCTGGATGAGAAAAATGGAGCGGTTTTTGATCAGAAAACAACTGAATATGCAGTTTAAACAAATCCAAGTCGTACAAATTTGAGTGTTTATTTGCCAGTGTGCAGTATTGCTTCATAGTTCAATGAAATCGCCCCTAAAAGCAACAAAATGCTGCTAAAAATCAGACAAAATACCCCCTGAAATGTTTTTTTACACTGGTTTCACGTAATATCCAAAGGACAATCCCAAAACAAAAGAACAGGAGGATGGATAAAGATGGAGAAAATTATTTTGATGTTTCCCTAATTGGAAAACCCCAAGATTCATTGCGGCAACAGCGCGTCACATGTAAGCGGCGCTGCAGCCTGCAGCACGGAGCCGGCTGACTGAAACCGAACAGCTGTGTGTTTTAATTAATCGCACAACGTCAGTCACACACTGTACTCGCGTTCTTGAGGAGTTCGTTCTCTTCCGGTCGTGAAGATCGTTCCCCGCAAGAACACAAACACAAAAGACTTTCTGCGTTCTTGGGTTTTTTAATAAACAGCGACGGCCGACGAGAACGGAGATGGGAAGCCACGAGGTTCACAGCGAGAGCGACGCGTCACGTCCGAACAGCGCCACAGTCCGTAGCACAGCTGGTAAAATGAACATCTGTGCGTCTTAATTGACTCGTATGAAAATGTTGCGGATTATTACTTTTAAAAGAACTTCAAAATTTCTCTCCCTGTTGTTTCAGACGGGGCTGCTGTTGATTCTGAACAAGTTTTGACAGAAAAAAATGGTTAAAAACACAAAAAAAATATCTCTCGCTCCCCATTTTTCCCTCTCTCTCTCTCTCTCTCTCTCTCTCTTTTGGCTCCTGCCTGTCCATCACCGCATGTTCCCTTCAGTTAGCCTGACTGTAATTATAAACGGATCATTCATGGTACATTTGCCGTACATCTCAGGCCGCTGCACCCCATCAGCTGCACCATATTTCAATCAATGTTAAATCTCTCAGTCCATCAGCTCATAGATTTCACAGAAGTGGTCGTCATACGGACGCCGGTTCAAAGGTCAAATTGAAGCGCAGTGCAGTATGAGGTTTCAATCACACACACACACACACACCCTCACGTGAGGATGTGTGTGTGTGATGAAGGTAAGCATGTGACTTAAAAGGTTTTCATTCACGTGTGTGTGTGTGTGTGTCACAAAAGGTTTCCAACTGCAGGTGTGTGTCACGGTGTGTAGGCGTATGATATAGATGCCACATATGAGGTTTTCAATCACATACACGTGTAGGTAGGTGTGTGTGTGTGTGTGTGTGTGTGTGTGTGATAAATGATGAGTATGTCACTGGATGCTCTATTTCATTTTCCGCCTCCCATCTGCTGCGGTCGCCCGCAGGCCAACGAGGAGCTGATGGGGAGCGTGAACTCCGGCCAGGCCGCCCTCCTCTGGTCAGCGGGGGGAATATTATCCGGACTGCCAGCTTTAAAGGGGCAATAAGTACGGTTTTTATTGCCCCCGTAGCTCAAAATGACCATAATATATCTGCAGGGGGGGGTCGATAGGTTTATTGATTAATGCCAATGACTCAGTGGGTGCTGGGATTCTGGCTTCCCAAACTCACTTTCTTGCCTGTACTCTGTTCTGGAACAAAACCCACTTTCTTTCATCAGCGGTGCTGTATGGGTTCAAATCAGGGCCAATATGTTTGAGTTGAAAAAGAAAACGTTGTAAATGAAACAAAAATTATTATAACCAAAAAATGTATTCATTGTAAGTTAAAATCAAGAACCAAAACCATGATGAACCAAATAATTATGAGTTGAGAGCAAAACAATCAGTTCTAAACCTGTAAAACATTAAGTTAAGGAAAAATACTGCTGACCAAATACAGAAATCTGCAGGAGTTCAGGCTCGTCGCTGCTGCCTGCAAGTCAAAGTGGGATGGCGGCAAATCGTGAGCCACAAGTAAGTTATGTTTTCGTTTTTTGAAGACAGATTGTTGAAAATTTGATGCAAATTGCAGATTATGTTGTATAAAAATCCAGATGGCAGATTATGTTGTATAAAAAGTCATAACTTTGTCCACGGAGCTAGTTCTTGTTTCTTGGTCTACTGCTGCCAGTTAGCTAGTAAACAATTCCTTTCAAAGCATCAGAGAAATGTAAGAGGTCCAATACATAACCGCACTATTAACACGGCGGACACTAGAAATATAATTCAGTTATATTTGGATATAGGCGCTCCTGAGGAGGGGGCGAGCTTACGTTAGCTGACAAACTGAATAGACACTTAACAATTAACATTATACCTTATCTTTGCTATCACAGGAGAAGTAAAAAATGGCTTTTGTGGGATTGATGGTTTAAACATTTTAGCTGATACTGTATATGTCTCATGTTTAGCAGACAGACTGTGCAGCAGTGCAGAGTCTGGTGACGGTGCTGAGCCAAACCGTCAGCAGTGAAACACGGGTCAGAGAAGCCCAGGCTCAACCTGCCTCTCCGGGACAGCAGCAGGACCAGGACCCCAGAGACAGAACCTGCATGGCCAGGTTTACTTTAACACTCAGACGCTGAAACAGTTCTCATATCATATATGCACAGTAGAGTTGTCACGGTGGTGTAATTTTTACACCGGTGTTGCTTTCCCTCCTCGACACCGGCCATACCGGTTATACCGCCTTTCGCCACCAGAGGGTGGTCAAAGCACTATTAAAGTCAGTCACGAAAACAAAAGTGAAACTTAAAATTCTACAGTTTGCTCCAAACTTCCTCCATGTGTTAGTAACGTGTTTGTAAACAGTAACACTTTTTAATCAGAGATTTGTAACACTGCTCAACACTCAGAGAGTTAACATGAGTGCAGGGCAGAGACTGGCATACTGCCCTTGTTTACTACTGGACTGTACTGACACACTACTGTCACTGTAGGTAAGAGCAAATAATTAATCCTGTTCGTCCGAATCCATCATAGTGATCAGATATCAGTGATCATATATTGATATTAGCGTTCTTTAACCCGGTCGCACGCAGCCCTGCTCCACAGGCGCACCGAGCTGTTTTGCCCGACGGGGTCTGCCGAGGCGTTTTTGAAGCGGATGCGCCTGTAGCGACGCTTCTCGGTGTGATCGCCCCCTGAGGGGGCAATCCCTCTATTGGGGCGTGTCCACCAACCGTGGACACGCCCCAATAGATTTCTGTGTGAGACTTGCATAAAAATGTTGCCTAAAAAAACTCATCTCCTCGCCTTCATATAAACATTGGAAACATTGGTAATGATTCTTTCCCCCTTTCAGATGGTTTCCAGGTCTATTCCAGAAACAGACGATGAAAAGGCGATTCCACACATTTCAGAAGGCAGGATTCCTGGGAGGAATACAAAGACTTGGAGGCCATTTAGTCTAGAAGTACATCTTCAAGTCAACACACCAATTCCACACCATCATCTTCTGAAGAGCTATTGCTCATCCAGGCAGGTCTTGGTAAAAGGATGATTACTATATCTGAGGACATAACTCATACTGAGGTAAGGGTCACACTAAGATGTTTTGTGTGTAAAGCATTAGTAGAACATGCACCTCAAAGATTGACCCATAGCAGTATTGTAAAAAAAAAAAAAAGTCTTACCGTTATTTCCCCAGTTTTCAAGAATCCTCAATGAACATTTTCCCAAGATGGAGGCAATAACCAGAGGCTTATAAGGCTCTAGGTTCTGCTCGAATTACATAGGTTGCTCCTCTCTATCATGAAAATGTGACTTTATTCTTCATGTCAATTACAGGCCACCGTAGATCACTATTATTATCAGTATTATTATTACAGATAGATAGATGTATAGATTGCCTATACAAAAAATTATTTTGTATAGGCATATAATACCTACCTAGATGTTTCTGTTGGATGTCTGCTCTAATTAGCTAGGTTACTCATCTCTATTTTGAAAATGTGACATTCTCTGTTGGCCACCAATAGAGAATGATATAGGCCACAGATTTCTTAATGCCCATGTAAAGTGATTGGATTGGATTGGACAGTGATCACTTTCTTTATGTTATTAAATCTTTGTGTAACACCGAAATTCTTCCGACCGGATTTCTGTCGGCATGAAGAAAGCGATTCACTTATCAACATGTGAGCGACAGAGCTAGTTCTTTATATATTGTCAGAACTTGCTTTGTTTGCTTTCGTTTATGTGCTAGAAGTGTGATTTTCAGACTGTTCCTCCATACAATGGCAGTGAATGGAGAAAGAAAAAAAAACACAATCTCGAATCTGCGATTTTGGCGTTATATCACGGCCAGAAAGCTACAAAACCCAAGCACAACCCAGGTACTACCACAGTCCAGCATCACTTTAAGCCCTATTTGCATGGGACTAATATTACCTGTTGACATCAAGACATTTGTAATAACTCTGTCTGCCAATCAATCCATCAGGCAGCCTGTCAGAGTAATTTATTCAGCTGGTGAGAGTGAGTTGGCCAAATAAGAGTCTAAGCAATCTATCTTTATACTAAAAACATGTTCGCCCACCAGGGTACAGACAGTGACTGCGGTAATTGCATATCAATGCTTTCCAATAACGACGCAGCCTCGTTAAAAAGCATTTTCACAACGCACCTCCGGCATCACGAAAATTAGAGCGTCTTCGGAGGCGATCCTGAGGTTCTGCGTTCTCACGCTGAATGCCAAGTGGCAGAGGAGGGAGGGGGAGGAAAACTTGGTCGGAGTGGCGGAGTAATTGACACTCAGTAGTGTTTTCTTGTTACATGGTTTTAACAGGTTCAGAAATTAAAAGGAATTATCGACTTCACAGGATCCCAGCGGCTGGGACCGGTTGTTGAGCGAGACCGTGTGAAGAGAAACCTTTCTGGGGAAATCTTGGTGTTAGGAAACGCTGCGAAAACACGGAGAAACTGACAAAGTTGACGACTTTCATTCCAAAACGAGATACCCGCCGTTTGACAAATGTAACACTTGCACTGACAAAATGTTGCTGTTAGGAACTCGTTTACTCGTTTGAACTACTCTGAGATTTCCGCTCACAAAATAAAAACGGAAGATAACTTTTGAAACATTGAGCAATGAAATGAGATAAAAAAATGTTGTTGTTGAATAGATATGAGGCTTTTTTTAATGAAACTCTTCACATATACGATTCCTAACTATTCAGGATCATAATAAACTTACTTACCATAATATAAGGTCTGCTTGAGTAGCTAAACCTCAAATTATACTAACAATAGTAATATAATCTTCTATAGTGTTTTAAACCGTGTGCCTTTGTGACCAACAGTCTGCAGGTTTTCATTTCAATCAAACACTACAGCAGCTGATTTCACTGATTAGGACAATTTCAACCAGAGAGGAGGAACTAATCAGGGAAATCAGCTGCTGTAGTGTTTGAGTGGGATGAAAACCTGTATGCACTTGGCTCATGACAGCACATTAGTGAAAATCACTGATGGACTAAAAACCCTCTCCAGACAGCATTAGTGTTACCAGAGGAGGTCAGTAATTAGATTTTGGTCATGCACATCGTGATTACAGTCAGGCACCTGGACGGTAAAATCATTTATGGGGTGAACATGGTAATGCAGGGACACGCCGGCCGGTGTGACTGTTTCACACAGTGTCACTTCCCTGTTAACATTATATGGCCCTTGTAATCGAGATGCAAGGTTCGCATTTCGGTAACTGCGTGAAATGCCAGATGTTGATCTGGACAGGATTAAAATTACCCTCGGACATCAGAGTCAACTCTAAATACAGTAAGTCATTTTTACCGGGGCAGCCAGACGAAATCACTGGCGTATTTGTTCCAGGCAGAATAAAATTTGGAAGTAGTAATTACCAATCACTAGACCTCCCCTGGTAATACTAACACTTTGGAGAGGGTTTAAAGAAAAAGTACACCCTAAAACTGTTAAAAAGAAATAGCTATTGGTGATTTACTTTGCATTCCTGTATCCGTGTAGTTGTTTTTCTTCTTCCCGTGGATAACTGGCCAAACCAGATGTTTCCAGCAGCTACAATGGAGTTTGATATGAGAAAATGTTTCAGGATGTAAAACATCAGCGGTAAACGTCAGGTTTTGGCGTCAGTCCCTCAGAATCAAAGAGCGAGGGCTTCTTTCTAGAGCCGCCATTTTGCACCGAGAGACGTTCAACAATCATACAGGAGAGAAATCCATCGTAGAAGAGGAGAGAGACCAGTTTCTCCACCCACAGGAGCAGGAGAGAGACCAGAATGCAATGGACCCGACGTCCACCATTTATAGAAGAAAAACGTCTTTATTGTGGAACATACCTTGCCTGTTCAGTGTTCGATTTGTGATCTCCAACGCTTACCATCAGTCAGCTGCCACAAAGTGAGCTCCTGCTGTTCCTGTGTTACTGTGCAATAAAATTGAAATATCTCTGCACAAATGTCACCAAGACAAATTCTTGTACATTTATTGCACTTGGCTAGTGAAGTCTTGCTCTGATTTCTGTTTTTTCGGTTCTCAGTGGAGCTGTACATCGGTGAGACGTTGCAGATTCTGGGTCGGGACAAACTCTCGTGTCTCGTTTTTAGCGGTAGGGCGACAGAACGTCCGCCAGGGTGGAAAATGAACACCAGCCACCAGCCAAATGCTGCTGAACTTTGGCTGTAGCTGATGCACTCGTCTCTTGTTCCAGACACCCTGGCAGATAACCAGCCATCATTTGGAGATTCCTTTCTCTTCCCAAAATCAATTTGGCAGGTAAGATAGTGAACGTGGCCAGAATGAATACAAAAGGTACCGTGGCAAAAACGTTAGTTTCCAATTGAAATGGAATTGCACTGGAGCATTGCAACACATTTCTGAGTATGGAAATGCAGGGGCATTCCCCTTGAAATTGATAAATGATGGTTTGTTCATTCTAAAATGCTATGCATCTATTTTGGGACAAAACTGTTGCTTGAAATAAATCTCTCATATGATTGCATCCTCAAAAACGTCAATATTTGGTAGGCAAAGGTCTTATAATTGTTAATAGCTTCAATGTTTGTTCCCCTGCAAAAGTGCCACATTTTCCAAGTGGTGGATATTTCATTTTGGAACTAAACTCTTTAAATGATCTGTACTCTACTGCCTGTGATCGGTACTGTACTGTGCTTTGGACCCTATATAACAGAAATTCAGTGACACCGCCATTTAAAGAAATAAATAGCTTTCACATATGCCTGTATTGGACTTGGCTGGTTGATGCCGTCCATGCCGCTGTTTAATGCTCAGCTCAGGTCTTGGTTGAAAGAGTTCTCGAGGAGACTAATCGAAAAAAAGCAATGATGAAAATCCAATGAGGTTGAAAGAGCATAGACCCGTCTCTCTCTCTCTCTCTCTCTGTGTGAATCTATAGCTTTTCATTCCCCCTCTCCTTCCCTCTCTCACTGCTTCCATCTTTCTCCGCTCGGTTCATCTCCCTTGCCACAGCTATAGCGCTCTCGATTTCTCATTCCCTCCGTCTCAATATCTACAGTATATTTCTAGCTTCTCCCTTAATATTTCTCTTTAAAGACATTTTCGCATCAATAAATCATTACTACATTAATTTTAAGACATTAGTCTAATTACCATAAATTAACGAGACCATCGGCGAGAAGACTGCCCGCTTCTATCAGCCTCTAATCTGCATTTTACATCGTGAGCCAATGAGTCGGGTTTGGAGGGAAATCTGCTGGATTGCTTTACGGCACAAAACAGGAAAACATTTTTTTCAGTTTCGCTATTCTAGCTGCATACTTCCAACTTCACTTCAGCTATTATCAGCTCTTATCCTTCTTCTTGTTATTCAAAAATCGACACCAGGCAGGGAGGGGGGAACAAGAAGCAGCAGCAAGGAACAGTGTTTATGGGAAACGTCTTCTTAATTTAAAAAAAACAAACACAAAATGCTACACATTGCACCTTTAATATTTTCATTGCACCAAATATTTCACCTGCTCTTTCTAGGAAGGTGTTCATAATGTTTTGGACACAAGTGTATTTCTAAACCTTATTCTTTTTTCAAAATGTAAATATTAGCTGCTTAAAAATATAATCCAATAATAACAATAATGTAACTCAATAATGTCATCTGATTTTCATATACTTTTGGATTGCTTTCCCTACAGTTTCTATTAAACAGTAGGGAAAACACATACACATACACATATCCGAACCTTCATACACATAAAGCGACGACCCGAAACCGATCCGCAACCCGGAAAAAAGATTCAGAAAGCCAGGTAATTTTCCAAAGACTCGTGTAACTAAGGCTGTAGGCTACTTAGTGCTGCACTGTGCAGTGTGTGCAGCATGTAATGTATGGATGGCGGGATAAAACCAGCTGGCGATTGGAGAAGTTTATTCCGTTAATTAAATTTAAATTTCATTGCAATTTAGTCTATAATTGCATTGTGTGTGTACTGTGTGTGTAGCCCATTTGACCCGCACCCGCCCGACCCGCTCTCAATATTAGGCTATCTTCAGTCGACCCGCGGGTTTCTGATTAAACAGACAATTTATTCATATTAAGACACTAACTTGAATGATGTTATTATCAAGACCTGTAACTGGACTAACCAACATTTCAAGTGTTGCAAAATGTCTCTGAACTTGCATTTGCACTTCCCTTTTCACTTCAAACATATTTTAAACCTAAAATTTGCATATTGCAATTACATTTCGGTAGTTTTACTGTAAAATTGATCAGATTACTGTAATCCCATTTTTTCACTGCTTAAATTTCAAATTTTACAAAGGATACAAATAGAGTCCAAGGTGACATCTCATAAATAATATAAGTGTAAAGCAATACAATATAATCCTGCAAGAAAAAAGAGATGAAGACAAAAGGAAGAAGATTAGAAAAAAGGGAAAATATAAGGACAAAAATAGCAGTGCGACCCGGGGAAAAGGGGCTTTAACTGATGATAAAAAGTGCTAGAAAATCCAACTCTTAATCTATCAGCCTTTTGCTCTTCTTATCTGTCGCCCTCGTTTCCTTTCTCTCCACCTGTCTTCCCTCTCACTTTGCCCCAGCCTATCTGTCTGTCAGCCATTTCTCTCAATCTATCAAAAATATCTCTCCCCATTTCCCTCTAACTCTGGGTCTATCTTGGTCTCTTTATTTCTGTTATTCCCTTTTCTCCCGTCGCTCTCTGTCGATCTATCTCAGTGACTCTCTCTCTCTCTCTCTCTCTCCCTGTCTCTCTCTCTCTCCCTCTCTCTCTCTCTACCTTGGCCTGGTTTCTGCTCCACTTTGTCTAGCAGCAACAGAAACAAAGAACAGGATGTACTCTCCGTGTTTTATTCTTTGCCATGGCACCAAACCGTATCATAGCAAAGAATACATAAATATATCTTAGCCGGGAATACGCTGGATGTATGATCTCAAAATAACAGCATACTCGTATACTCCCAGAAAAAAATACAGCATTGTACCTTTCATCTATTTTCAGCGGCACACATTGTCAGTGACAAGTACAGCCACAGTGGCACAAGGCAAGTCTTTTTTTTTCTGAGTGTATTTGACAAAATTGACAATCATATTTTACAATCGCTCCTATTGAAGTAAATATTGACAGTCATTTCCAGTATGCAGTACTGTAAATCACTGCATGAAATAGTTCAGACAAAAAAAAACCAAATGATAGTCTCAAAAATGTTCAGAAAATGTGGGCAGAGAAAGTGAGCAGACTAGTTTCAGTTCTACAAACATTTCTCAGAGGCAGAGCTGCTCTGGAGGCAGAAATAATCTGATTGGTTGAGTTAAACCTCAGTGGGTGGAGCCAAAGAACCACAGTTTTTCAGAGAGTCCCAGCCAAGGAGGTTCTATATTAACTGGAGGATGAACGGAAAAATGGCCGCCCATTCATTTGAACGTAAGCTGCTCACCCAGCGCATACGCCAAAAAAAATTTTCTCTTCCTGGTTTACGTCCGTGATGTGCGGCCCACGGGTCATGCGCAGTAGTGTCTGCTTACGTATTCCCGCCAGGAGTAGCGCGCCCACGAGCGAGTTAGCGAGCCCAGTCGCGCTCTCGTCATCAAGTGAGCAGGTCGGGAGCGAGCAGCTGCAGCTGGGAGGGTGGAACGGACGGTTTGGTGGGGGAGGGGCGAGCAGAGAGAAGGAATCTCCTAAAATTAAAATCTAAAACTTTTTAGATGTCAACTTTTGATTACTCACCAGTCAATATTATATAAAATATTATAATATTAATACATATGTATATTAATACAATTAATATTTATATTAATATTATAATTAATTATATTTATATATTAATTAAATGTATTATATAATTACATTAATATTTATATTAATACATATTAGTAAGTATTCAGCCAGTAGTTGATAGAAGTCATTTGCTTGCAACTCTAATTTACACGTCACTATTCCATTGTGAGAAGTTGTCTTAAGTTTATATTAAAGATAAAGATGTCATCACTTTTGTTATTACTAGGCAGGCTTCCCCAAGCATATCTGCTCATTCAATCTTATAATGTTTACATTTCTCCCAAGCTTGACTGAAGCCGCACAGCATAGACCAACTTCATGAGTATGCATGTTGTGTTGCCTGATGTTCACACAGTCCTACCTGCAGCTGTCTGCTGGATACAGCCTGCAGAACCAATGGACTAAAGTACACAAGATCAAACCCATGTCATGCTTGATGAATTTGACTTTACATTCTGACATTTAAATGCAGCTTCAGTTCCTTGCTATTTTTATTTGAGTTACTTAGAAGGACCATGTAATGAAAATCATGAGTTGGCCCTGTATCCTTGGCCCTGTAGCACTTTGCTGTGGTAGTTTGACAAGATGTCATCATACAGTCAAGAGTTTATCATTAGTCTGTCAAAGCTAAGTCAACTTCCCTACACAGCAGCCACACACTTCTGTTTAGAAACACAGCGCAACTCTGACTGGCAGCTAGACTCAGTCACTACCATGCAGGCAGGTTAACCACACAGCACCATACAATACTGTCATGAAACTGAATTAGAAATCGCGTACAGGTCAAGTTATTTAAAATCGTTTATTTAAAAAAATTAAAAGAACATAAAATTAATTCACAACGAAATACAAAAGTGATGAATAGCATGACTAGTTGGGTTCGCCAGACAGACCTGTGGAATACATGTCAAGTAGGCTAAAAACAAGGCTAATATAGTTAGCTTGCTGTCTACATCTCCGTGACATGAACAAGCACAGAAAACACACCTAATCCCAAACCTCCGTTTTCGGTGATCAGTTCTTATCTGTACATATTAAATACCGGTGGGCTACTCATGTAAAATACTTCATATTTTAATAAAAGCGAAGCTGGACTGTAGGAACACAGCTGACAGACGGAGCAGCAGCGGAAGCAGGAGGCTCGTTCCCGATGCAGAGCTCAGAGGCGCGTGCTTTGCTCGTACCCTGAGGTGACGTCACCCACAAAAAACAGTGTTTTATACGGCTCTGAGTGATTTTTTTAAAAATCGGCCTTCATGGTTAAAAAATACATAATTCAAAGAGTGTTTTAAGGTCTTGTGTGGTGTTGTAGGTATCTTCTGAACAGTTTTAGAGGACTGTCTTTTACAATGGCCGTCTATGGGAAAAAAGCTTTTTGGGCCGCAGGTGAATTTTAGGCTGCAGTACCACCGTTGGCCACCATGTCAAATTGGAAGCAAGGCTGAGACCTGACGCCTGGGGGCTGGTCCCAGCTGTATCAATCTTATTCTGGTTTTCATGGCGGTCAAGTACCGAATAACCCCCATGTTAAAACTAAGTGGAATGCTGCTTTAATGGTAAGGAAGGAACTCGGGTCAAAATACAAATAACAAGACTAGGTCAAAACCTTGTATATGGCTGGACCGGTACCCATCAGTGCCGAAAACGCCGTTCGCCGGACACCCGGTGACGCATCGGCGTCGGGACCCCCGCCGAAATCTCGGTCGGATCACCGGGAACAAATCGGCGCCCGGCTATCGGCACCGGCCGGCACCGTGCCCCCGGGAAACTCCGGGAAGCGTCGGCAGTAAACCCTCGGAGCGCCGAAACCTCCATGCTTGTCTGTGTCTCTCTCTCCGCCGACAGAACAGAGCGCTGTCAGGTGGACTGAGCTCGCGCATATGCATCGAAATAAACGGCGATATGATATAACTGTATAGATTCTACTTTAGCTTCAGTTAGCTTCAGCTTACATGCATGATATTGGTCAGCCTGCTGGAGAAACGGGCTCCCGATCTCAGCGGAGAAACAAGATGGCGGAGAAAACGAAACTTAAATTTCTGGCTCTGTGATCCTATGATGTGCCACGGCCGACCAATGGTGTAACTTCATCACTCAGTCAGTCAGTCAGTGAGTGACAGACATTCGCGTTTATAGGGCTGGCCCTTGACATTCATGGTGTTGATGTTGGAATGTCAGCAGCTAGCTAACTAGTTTATCTAGCTATAGGCTAGCATGGCTAGTTTGAATTTAGAAGATCAGCTGGGCTAACTAGCTAACATTGGTAACTTTTTCCAGTGAGCAGCAGGAGCGCCAGACGTCTCTTCCCTCTTGTCTTTTTCACTGGGCTTCAGTCTAATGTTTCTTAGCCAGAAAAACTGTGATTCTTTAGCTTTGCCCACCAAAGTTTAACTCAACCACTGGGATTATTTCTGCCTCCAGAGCAGCTCTGACTCCCAGAAATGTTTGTAGAGCTAAAACTCCAGTGTGCAGAAAGTGATGCAAGGCCCTCAGCTGCTCAGTGGAGCTGCTCAGTGTCCGACTGCAGGTTCAGCCGACTGGAAAGGTGAAACTGACTTTGGGCTGAAGATGTTTAAGAACCGCCGTGGAACAGAGAAGTGAGAGACATGATAATCAGGTTGTCCTTCTGACATTAGGAAAATTCATGACTTATATTTTTAATATTAAAACTCTTCACTTCAAATTTCAATATTCAGTTATGTGACTACCAGCGGTGCTTTAGAAGTTATATCATCTGTGAATCTGGCGATGGCAAGAAATGAAGTCTGGAAGAGGCAGCAGAGTCATGGCAGAGTTCGTTTTTAATGGTGATGTAATGATGTAATCATAAAACTGGCTTCTCAGGTTTGAATTTATCACTTAATATAATTTGAATATATTTAAGGGAAAACCCAAAAGGCAAATTAAGGCAAAATTGAACTAGTTATAAGAGACGGGAGGCAACAGGGATCCGGCACATCAATGTTATGAGCTTCTATTAAAGTGAAATACACAATACAACATTGTCACTAGATTTACCACCATCACTATCACTGTTAAGGGTTTTTATGCCCATCATCACCATTAGCTGGCAATGAACTTCTGTCTACCTCCAACAACTTTAGTCCAAACTGTTTTTTCCTTACGCCATAGTTGTCTGTTCAAAGTTTCTCGTGCCTCCAAAGTACATCTGAAACGCTCACTGCAGAGTTTATTTTCCATTTGTACCGCATAAGTTATATTTTATTGTGACTGTGATGGCATCGCTCTGGTGTCAAACAGGGCAGGGTGAGGACATGATGGTAAAATATTAAATTTGAACATATTTTTTTGTGGGCACAATTCCAGTAGAGATTCCGTGTCCTCCAATGATTTCTGCTGGAATTGCTGATACTTTGGTGCTATTTTCATGACATGGAAATTGTGTGCCCAAGAAAAATCACCTCCTCTTCTCCTCCCCTCCCTCACTACCACTCCTCTCTTACCAAGGACTCCTCCCTCCTCCTCCTCCTCTGCAGCCATACTAAAACCTCGCTCTGCATTTGTCAACATTGTAACAACAAGAGGTGAAGATTTATTCCAGAATGAGACATCCACCTTTTTAAGAATTTGACTCATACTTTTTACAAAATGACTGATAGCACAACATTTAAACATACTTGTAGGTAAATTAACTTCTTGGTTGACGAAATAAAAACATTTACAGGCTGAATCGTCTATATTTCAGAACTTCTGAATGATTTAGAGCTGCAACGATTAATCGATTAATCGATTAGTTGTCAACTATTAAATTAATCGCCAACTATTTTGATCAATGGTTTGAGTAATTTTTTAAGAAAAATAAGTCAAAATTCTCTGATTCCAGCTTCTTAAATGTGAATATTTTCTGGTTTCTTTACTCCTCTATGACAGTAAACTGAATATCTTTGGGTTGTGGACAAAACAAGACATTTGAGGACGTCATCTTGGGCTTTGGGAAACACTGATCGACATTTTTCACCATTTTCTGACATTTTATAGACCAAACAACTAATCGATTAATCGAGAAAATAATCGACAGATTAATCGACAATGAAAATAATCGTTAGTTGCAGCCCTAGAATGATTAACTTTTTTTTTTCTCCAAAAAGCGCTTTTGGAACTGACCGGAAATAACCTACTGTAAATAATTCTACCCCCATCTGCCCCCAGAACAAGCATGAGTCTTATAGCCTACTGTAAATAAATCTGACCCCAGAACAGGCCTGAGTCTTATAGCCTACTGTAAATAAATCTGACCCCAGAACAGGCATGAGTCTTATAGCCTACTGTAAATAAATCTGACCCCAGAACAGGCATGAGTCTTATAGCCTACTGTGCTCGGGGCAGATAGGACAAGACTGCCTACACACCGGGGGAAAAGCAAGGTGAAAGTGTTTATTTCTGCCTAAAACAAGTTAAATAAAACTAACTATGCGATGTAGCCAGCTAACGTTAGCTAGCACACATGCTGTGACCAAAGAATACCATATTTCCTCTAATAGTGGCCTGTAGTCAATTAAAAGCCGGGTCTCCGATAATGGCCGGGGCCGTGGTCGACACGAACAAATAAAGGCCGGCCTCAAATACAGGCCGGGGGAAAAAACTAGGTCAAAACCTAGTACATGGCTGGACCGTGTCCGTCTCCTCTCTCCGCCGCTGCCTCTCCACCGCGCCCACGGCCCGCATTGATCCTCCCGATCCGAGCCCCGGACCCCCGCCGAAATCTCGGCCGGATCACCGGGAACACATCGGCGCCCAGGTTCAGTTAGCTTCAGTTAGCTTCAGCTTACATGCAAACAACGGTGGATACCGGTAAACTCCTGCTGCCTGTTTGTAACTGTAGTTTGTAACTGTAGTTTGTCGTAACGTACAAGTGCCACAAGACGGCTCGGCCGGTGGAAGTCTCTGGAGCGTGCCGTCATCGATTACCGTAATTATCGTAATGCATCGCAGTAACAAAAAAACGTCTACCTAACGTACCGTAACAGAAGCAGATCAGAAAACAAGGAGGCTTCGTACTAAAATAGGAGCAAATATACTTATCAAACAGAGGGAATTAGAAATAAAGGCCTGTCTCTAATATAAGCCTGCTTCCAATAAAGGCCTGGTACCCTCTGCAGTCGAGGTAAATAAAGGCCCGGGCCACTATTAGAGGAAATACGGTATGTAGCTGGCTGTCTAACTGATCTCTGTGGCCGAGACCATACCCGCTAACGTTAGCAGCTACTAGCTAACAGCTAACTTGTTTACATAGTTATACCTGAGCACTTGTCTCTTTCTATTTAACAGGAAAGTTAATAAATTGTGAAATAAAAAACATTTGTGTTAGCTAACTTACCTCTGTCTTTGACAATGCAGCTCTGCCCGTCACGGTCCCGCTTGTTTCAAATTGACCCGCCTCCTCTCTTTTTTGATTGGTCGCCTGATTGAACCAATCATCCCTGAGGAGATAAGCAAAACTCCTGTCTGCCAAACTTTGAAGGCATGAAAAAAAAATTCGGCTTTTCAGTTTCCCACAGCTTCCCAGAGCCTGCAGACATCTGACATGAACGGCGTGATCTTCAGGATCAATGTGCTGCATTGCAGTCGCCTTGAGCTGGAATTGGAAAGCATGAATAATTTGTACGGCTCTGGTTATGTTTAGATCTGCTGCGTGCAGAGGTTAAGATAAAATAAAAAAAGGTAGGATAAGATAACATAAGATAATAAAAGATTAACTTTACTGATCTCTGGAATTGGGTCGTTACAGCAGCAAGAAGTGTAGGTGTAGGTTGGAGAACAGAGAGTTAAAAAGGTAATACAGGATGTAATTAAAAATAAAGTTAAATTACAGATGGAGTGTCTCTGCGATGCCAAACATTTAATCATGATGACTAAAATAATATTCACAGTAGGATGTCTGCTCACAGGCGTACACGTCATCAACACTTCAGACTGCTGTGCAAAGAGAACAGGACTAATAAAAAAACAGCGAAGCCCGATGTGCAGCGGAAACAGAACAGTTATTTTTTCACATCGCATCAGTTACTAATTAGAACCATCATTAATTAAACAGACAAACTGTTTTAGGCTCAGAATATGAAGCGTAAACAGACTCTCTAATTAAAGCCAAAATTGACAAAACATATCTTTGTCAAAAACATTTCTAGTCTAACCTCCCTGTTTAGATACACCAGCTTTTCGAACACTGATAAAAGTTACACAAATCTCAATTCCCAGAACTTTTGAATAAAGACCACAACGCTTTTGTGAGCTATTTTGTACACAATAGCCGACAAAACATCCGGCGCATCTCGCTTGATAAATGAGATTTAATATCTGGAGCCGGCGCTTTGCCGTGATGCAATACCAACACAAACACAAACAGAGGACTCTCACCAATGTTTCAGATACATTTCAGATGCACTTTTGAACCATGCGGCGGTCAGCGGAGGCAGTGACGAAAGCAAGGCGAGGCCCGCTGCAGGGAATGAACTGAACAACATAAACACTGAATGTTTATGTGAGGAAAAAGGTGAGCGTGATAAGATGAGGAGGAAAAACCTGTTTGCTGCTCCTTTGAAATGAAATTATTTTAGATCAGGGGGAAATTAGTGATAAAACTCAAAACTATCTATCTATCTATCTATCTATCTATCTATCTATCTATCTGTCTATCTATCTATCTATCTATCTATCTATCTATCTATCTATCTATCTATCATCCATCCATCCATCCATCCATCCATCTATCTATCTATCTATCTATCTATCTATCTATCTATCTATCTATTTGACCTTAAATGAGTTAATAGACACAGCACTCTCCATTAAAAACTGTTGCATAATTTTGGCATTTTAAACATAAGGAGCTCCAAAAATGCTGTGAATGTCTATTAAGGATTATAGTGTTGCGGTCAAGCCAGTTTCATTAAAAAACATCATGTCTGCGTGTGTGTGTGTGTGTGTGTGTGTCGGTGTGTCATCATAGTTGAAAATGCTGCCAAGTAAGTTTGATTAAGAACATCAGAAGGGATTTTCTGCGTCCGCCTGCAGTGAGAAGATCAGACTTCAGGAGGGCTCAGTCTGAGACCCTCGGCCCACGCTGCGCTTCATCAGGATTAAAAGCTGTGAACCGGACCTGGCCCAGCCGTAAAATGGATAAGTAATCTATTGGACTGGGAGGGTCTTGAAATCCCGATGTGGGGGGGTGGCGGTTCTTCCAAAACAGTGTTGAAAACTTGCAAAGTGAGTGTTGAAAGCCAGAAATATCTCATTTCTATTTCTATTTGGGATTCACCTCAGTCACTGCTATTGACCAACAACCCCATCAACCTCCCACAGATATATTACGGCCATTTTGTGCTATGGGGCAGTAAAAGCCTTACTTATTGCCCCTTTAGAAGTAATTAGCAGAGTCAAATATATGACCCTGTGTCCTGGGTGAAGGGATTGTTTGAATGGGGCATCAAATCCAGGTGAAAAGGCAACCGAGACGCTTTGAAGATATTATCATCCAGACCAGTTGCCTGGTGTCCAGCCCCCATGAGTCACAGTCTTTAGCACTTTTTGAATTTGCATGGTGATTCATAGAGGTCTTAATTGGGATAGATACTGTCCGACAAACCTGATTGGATGGTCGATGTAGGCGGGACAAGCCTACTTATGACGAGCGTTACAGAGACAACGACCAAAATGGATGAATAAAAACAGGAACAATCAGCTATTTTAAAGCTCGGAAGTGAACGCCGCCAAGACTGTTGTTGCTCTGAGGCGTTTCCAGATCAATCTGCTTTGCTACTGTGATTGGTCAAACATTTTGATAACTGACAACTAACACCAACCAATCGGTCGGGGCGAGAAATTCCGTCAGTGAATCAGTGGTAGATAGGCTTGACCAGACCGCTGTGAATCACCATGCAAACTAAAAAAGTGCTAAAGACTGAGATTCATTGGCGCTGGACACCAGGTATCCAAACCAGAGTGAACAGCAGCTCAGACAGTAACACATTTGTGAAAAATGGATGACCAGGATACTTGTGGACTTGTGGAGAACAAGTGAGACAAGGTGCTAATGTAAATTATACAGGATGTAAATGTCACAAGAGGAAGTGCCGTGCACAAAGATCTGTACTACCGCGAGGGAAAGAGAAATCCAATTTTTCTCTGTATGCCAGAGGCACATTTAAATGTCAGATGTAAATATAATCCAGCTAAATCATATCTAGACACAGTCCAAGTATGAGACACGTGTTGTTTCCAGGTGTGAAGGCGACCTAAAACTAACAGGCAGTCGGTGTAGAGGGGTAACATCCAGTGACGTGTGTTCAGTCTTTGTCAATCAGTCTGGAGAAGATCTGGTCAGGTTCACCTTGGGTCACAAATCAGTTTTTCTGCTCCCATATAAATCCAGCTAATGAGCTTCCACAAGGGCATAAAATCTGGATCTATAGAGGAATAAAAGGGATGATGATGAAAGACAGAATGAAACAATTCAAATGCATTTTTCATCTAAGAGGTGGCGGCAGCGACTGTCTTCTGCGTCAGAGAAGAAGAGGAATAGGAGAGGGGAAACGAAGGGGAAAGCATTTCCGTTTCATTAGGCCGGAGACACACTGGAGGATTATCGGTCTGATTTACAGCAGATTTGCCCGTCCTGACGATCAGAGGGGAAATCTGATCGGAGGTTTGGTCGGGACGGATGGACGGCAAAAACTTTCTGGTAGTGAAGTTTCCTTAGTTTTATTGTGTCTTATCAAGTTTTAGTCTGTGAAGCACTTTGTTTTACATTTGTTTGTATGAAAAGTGCTATACTAATAAAGTCTGATTGATTATTAGGGTTTGCAGATTCAATCTTAACCACACCAATCAAATCACAGACTGACCTGAGCTGCCCCAATAATATTAACCATGTTTGAAATGTACAACCCGACATCTTGTTCAGGGTCCTGTTCAGGGGGACTTGAACAAGTCCTGTGGTGTGTGGGGATCACAGACTGCCAACAGCCAATGAGAGCAGAGTTTACAGTGAGGCGGGGCAAGCTGAGGTCAGAGGCGCATCAGGAGTCAGCAGTTTGACCTCAGTTATATCATTAGAAGTGCTGCGTGAAGCATTTTAACATCAATAAATCATCACCACAGTCATTTTCAGACATTAATATAATTACTGTAAACAAAGCAGAGCATCAGCGGTCAGCCTGTCAGCCTCTATCAGCCTCTACTCTGCATCCTCCATAGTTTCTCCACCTGGTGGATCTGGAGGGAAATCTGCTGGATCGCTTTACGGCACAAAACAGGAAGAGGTTCTGTTCTTCCAGAGCAAACGGAGCTAAAGCTGAAAGAGTTTCTGGCAGCAGATGGTGGAAGGAGGGAAAGGAAGATGGAGAAATCACTTCCAACATGTTGATCCTCTTCAGGGAGGGGGGAGGGGGGGGGGCAGGAAGCAACGGGGCTGATGGGAAATGTAGTCTTCATTTAGAGAAACACTAGCTCTAACAATAGGCTCGTTTGAGATGAGCAAGTCCTGCGCAGTTTTGACCAGCGACTGCTTGGTCCGTTGCATGATGGTTAGAAAAGTTGTCCGACTGCAGTTTTTGGAGCGAGGCGCTGCAGCTGCTCTCCGCCGACTGCACAGCTCCGAGGATGATGGGAAACGCCTCGCCTCGAGTATCACACACCCACAGTGACATGAAGAAACTTCAGTTTTTATATCTGTTCCAAGATTTCACTCCATGAGCAGTCCGTATATTATTTTATTAGAACGCTGTGTCATATTTTCCATAAATGCCACCTGTAATGCCTACATTAAAATAAAAATAAGTAACGTGAAGGTGTGGGTCGTTAGAGCAGTGAGTGCGGGTGGCAATGTGGTAATGCATCTTTTAAATTGTTTATCAACCGCCGTTAAACAAAACTGAAGAAGAAGAAAAAGAGCAGCGAGTGTGCAGTCGGGAGCGTTCGGCTTGTCGATTCCTCGCCTGACTGCACTCGGCTGCTCTCGTCTATTTTCCAGATGCAGGTCGTCATCTCAAACCAGCCTAATGCTACTGGTGTGAGACAGAGGCGACCAATCGTCTCCACCATGCTCTCATTAAACCAAGATATCACGATTCATTTGACTGATACGTCGCTGTTTAAAAATGCAGCACGTTGCACCTTTAAGCGCTTGTTATCCCGTCCTTGCCAAATCGTCTAGTGAGAGCATTTGTAGAGCGGAGAGAGGAAAATGTCTGTGAAATCCTTCATTATGTGTGTGATGCAACGTGTTTTCAAAATCTGTTAGGATGTTAAAAGTCTCGCTGTGTGTCTGCGGGCTTAAGGAGCGCGGCGGAGGCGCTTTGCCGAGGCGTCCTCCGAGTCATCGCTGCTTATCCTCCTGTTACCTGCGTTGCCCCTGGATACGGGGAGCAATCTCGTTTCTTCTCCTCCCATCATGCCTTGCCTTGCATTCCAGGCACGCAGCATAGAGTGTGTGTGGAAGTCAAGGGCGTGCACATACAAACACAGACAGAGGGGAGAGAGAGGTACACACACACACACACACACACACACAGGGAGAGGACAGAGAGAGAGAGATGCAGACTCACACACACACACACACATGCACACACACACAGTATAGATACACATTCTTAAATACGTGCACGACCCACATGCACACAGGGAGAGATGAACACACACACACACACACACACACACAGTAAGAGGACATAAAAATGCTGTCTCATAGACGCACACACACACACACACACACACACAGGCTCTCAGTGCTAAGACTGTCAGGTTGTTGCATCAGAACAGACCACCGTGCCTGAAAACCACTGAAGTTGACTAGACTCAGATGAGGGTGGTACTGTGTGTGTGTGTGTGTGTGTGTGTGTGGACATCAATACACTGCATAGATCTAGAAGCAATGACTGAAGAAGAAGACGAAACAACCGCAGATCATGAGTATACAGCACAGACAGATAATGTGTGTGTGTGTGTTATGGAGTTGAAAGCACAAAACACTAACATGAGGAGTGTGTGTGTGCGTGTGTGTGTGTGTGTGTGTGTACGTGCACTGCACAGATCATGAGTAGCAGAAGTAGAGGCAATGACTGTGTGTGTATGGCACACAGTTAAAGGCATCATGAGTGTGTATGAGCATGTTCAAAGCAAAAATATAGATCTAGATACACACTGACAGTATAATGTAAAATATTAATATTAATATCTTTCCATCAAACAGACCGACCAGGTGAATCCAGGCCATGAAAGCTATGATCCTATACTGATTTCACATGTTAGATGGGGAGATGCAGATGAAGGGAAGGAGAAAGGAAAAAGGTGCTACATGTAGCATTTTAACATCGATAAATCATTACCACATTAATCATGACATTAGTATAATTACTGTAAACAAACAAGACCTTTACCGAGAAGCCTACCAGCCTCTATCAGCCTCTACTCTGCATCCTCCATCGTTTCTCCATCTGCTGGATCGCTTTACGGCACAAAACAGGAAGGTTTTTACTTTGCAAAGTGATACACAACTTTATTCCAGTTTCACTATTCTAACTGCGTAACTTCACTTCAGCAGTTTACCTGGTCAGAATGTATATTGGCTGTTATCGGCTCTTATCCTTCTTCTTGTTCTTCAAAACAAACGCAGGGAGGAGGGGTGGAGCAGCAGCATCACGGGGTTTATGGGAAATGTAGTCTTAATTTTGAGAAACACAAAATGCTACATAGCACCTTTAAGCCTCGACACAACTGAGACACAGGATTGCGCAAAAAAGGGCGCAACACAACATAAAGGAGGCGTTCCTAATATTTTGGACGCAGGTATTCTCTCATCATTAATCATTAATTACCTGCTGAGAAATGTAACCTGACACGTAATCCCTCTCGATAATGTAATCTGATTACTGATTAAGTGAAGGTGTTCCTACTGTTGTACACACAGATACAGGAGAAGTGTGTGTGTGTGTGCATGTGTGTGTGTGTCCTCAGAGCGCTGATCCTGAACTCACCCCCACACAGCAGTAAATCAATACGACCCAGAGATACGGCCCATAAATCTGATCCATACACGCCTGCTAATGTACGCTGCCTTGAGAGGTATTTCATGTATCAGAGGGTGTGTGTGTGTGTGTGTGTGTGTGTGTGTGTGTGTGTGAATCTCATTCTCAGAGTGCTCCTCCTGTATCAGTGTCTATCTGATCATTCTTCACTTTAACTGGTCTAGGTGATAACTGACCCTCCTGGCACTGGTGGCTGATGGGAAAAATGCCCTCCTTATGAGTGTGACTGTGTATGGTGTAATGCTGTCGCACAAGGTTGATTAAGGACTATTACATGTGTGTGTGTGTGTGTGTGTGTCTGCATATCAGTGTGTGTGAAGCAAATTGCTGTCATGCCAGGACTATTAAGGATTATAGCATGAGTAAAGCATAAAGCGTGTGTGTGTGTGTGTGTGTGTGTGTGGGGTGCAAATTGTTGCTTGATTAAAGAATATAGCATTTAGGAGTGTGTGTGTATGTGTGGTTCCAATTCAAGCAATGCTGATAAAGAAATATGAGTGTGTGTGTGTGTGTGTGTGTGCTTTTATGTGTCTGTGCTGCAAAATGCTGGCAGTAAATGTGGATTAATATTTATACTGATATAATGTGTAGGTGTGTGTGTGTGTTTTACGTTTGTGTGCAGAGCAAAACACTCAAACAAGCTTTATTAAAGAATAGTGTGTGTGTGTGTGTGTGTGTGTGAATATGGTTCAAAATGCTCTCAAGCAAGGTTGACTAAGGCATATTACATGTAAGTGTGTGTGTGTGTGTAATGCAAATTTATCAAGGTAAATTAAATGCACGTATGAGTTTGTGTGTGTAGTTTAATGCTGTCAGTCAAGGTAAATAAAGGAATATTACATTTGAGTGCCATGTGTGTATTTGCCTGTATGTGTGTGTGTGTGTGTGTGTGTGTGTGTGTGTGTGTGTGTGTGTGTAAGTCTGTGACGCCAAATGTTGATTTAGACTTATCACATTTGCGTGTGTACATACAAAATGGCTGTCAAGTCACGTCCATTAAGGAGTTTAACGGCGGCACTTGGCCCGTCTCGTAAACACCGACACCGACACTGACACTGACACTGAGGGCTTCTGGGAAATCAGAAGCCTCCATCTTAATAACCTGTAAACCTGGCATTTTACCAGCTTCCATACAGGGAGGCGCTGAGCTGTGGGTGTAGACACGCATGTAAGGAGACGTGTCGTTAAGAGGTGTCAATCATAGAGCACAGAGCATCACACACACACACACACACACCATGAAAGCGTAGATACACTGCAGCTCCTTTTATAGTCCGTGGTAAAAGCCCATTTAAAGTCAACACATCTGAACTCCTGAACCCGGCTTCTAATTATAGGACCGTAAAGCCAGTGGAAGGTAATTTCTGTTGAGAGAGGTAGAGTGTGTGTGTGTGTGTGTGTGTGTGTGTGTGTGTGCCTGATTGTGTGGCTGGAGTGTGTGTGTGTGAGTCAAAGAGAGAGAGACGACAGAGAGAAAGAAAGAAACAGAGAGACAGAAAGAAAGAAAGAAGGGTGTGTGTGTGTGTGCCTGATTGTGTGGCTGGAGTGGAGAGAGAAAGAAAGAAAGAAGTGTGTGTAGGGTGTGTGTGTGTGTGTGTGTGTGCAGGATATATCCAGTCTGCAGTGTTCCTAATACAGGCGGCCCTCATTGTATGTGGAAATGACAGCTGGCTCTATCTAGACCTGCAGACGGCACTAGAAGTGAACTCTCCTCTCTCTTTCTTTCTTTCTCTCCTCCCCTCCATCCCTCCCTCCCTCTCTCTCTCGAACACTTTCTTTTAAGTTGCCCTCTTTCTATCACTCTCCCCGTCTCTCTCTTCTTCTACTTTCCACCTCCAGCTTGCCCTCACATCCTCTTCTGTCACTTACTCTCTCTTTCCCTCATTTTATCTCTCTCTCTCTCTCTCTCTCTCTCTCTCGCTCTTTTCCATCTTTTACTTGGTCTCACGATTATTTCTTTACCTAGAACTTAACTATTCAATATAAATGGTTTTGGGACAGTGATAGTTGTTTTGGTGTGGCTGTGGCTTTGACCCTTAATTGCACTTCTTCCTATTTTAAAGCTGCATTAGGCAATATTTTTATGTAAAAATCGACCCGTCTTATCAGCCTAAATCACAAATTGGGTTGTAACAGAAGAGCGTCCCATCCCCACTAATTGAGACGCTGTCGATTCGCTCTATTTGCCCAAATTAAATGGTGCATTACATGGTTGTCTGCCTGGTCGCTGGCGGGAAATCTTCTCGGCGCGCAGTAAGTGACGAATGTGAGAGTGAAAATACAAAACTGTCGAGAGAGCGACTCGACTCACCAACGACGGCTGAACTTCTTCACCACCTCCACACCCACCAGAAGAGGAAGAGATTTAGTTTAGGGACGTCACGGTAGATGATTCCTGGGTAATGAAGTCCTTCAAATGTTCAAAAATTCAAACGAGTTATCGGTCGCTGCCACCTGGGGGCGCCAAAGTGCGAAGTTTCCTGGATCAGTCGCCCTTATTCTCTGTTGCTCTGGATAACAGTGTGAGCTAAAAGCCTTACATATGAATTTAAATGTCACCCAAATACACGTGCAAACACACACTTTCTCACTCACCTGTCTCTCTCCACCCGCTCACCCCGCCTCCGTCACGCCGTGAAGCCAAATCCCAACCAGACGAAAATAAAAGCCCACGACTCGTTTCAGCTCCTTATTAAAATCATCTTTTTATTTCTGTCCTGCTCGCAGTACAGCACAGTATTGTCATCGTCCCCAGTGGTGGAGGTGGTGGCTGAAGCAGAGGGGTGGTAGCGTCTTACCACCCTTACCTGTTGTATATATATGTGTGTGTGTGTGTGTGTGTGGGTCTGTGTGTGTGTGTGTGTGTGTGAGTGAGTGAGGTGCTGACAATAGAGTGTGGCACAACCAGCCATCTCCCATACAGTCAATCAATACAGCAGTAATAGTACAAGGCCTTGAAACATGGTTCAGAGTGGTGTACAGGCAGACACCATGTAGGTCTGTGTGTGTGTGTTTCCACTGCAGGCCGAAACGGGGCTTCCCAGGGCTTCCCGGGGGCTTCCCAGGGCTTATGGGACAGAAACATCCTTCAGTTTGATTTTAAACACTGTTTTAACATAAAATACAGCAGTTGGGGTGGATGCCTTTGACCAAATTGACTTAAAGTACCATAGCGCATAATTTTTTTTTTGCAAAGGCGGCCCCAGTGGAGCATGGGGCCCCTCACCCTGGCAGTATTAGCGCCAAGCTCTACCTAATGAGGTGTACAGGAACATGGTTGCTCATTTGGGAATTCGGCCCCTTCTGGCAACAAATTGGAGAAACTAACTATGTTTTTTGGGGATACGGTCACACTGCAAAAAATGATTTGTGAGAGAATGAGAAGTGATTTTATCTTGTTTCCAGACCTATCAAGCTTATTTCATGATATTTTTAGTCAAATCATCTCACTGCACTGGCAGATAATCTTGCTGGTTTCAGTAAATTTCACTTGATTCATACCAATATGACTTCTTTCAAGAAATCATCATAAAACAATGAGGGAAATCTTGAAATAAGAAACTTTCTCCAAGACAATTTCACTTTTACCAAGTAAATGTCCTGAAAAAAAAAGTCAGATTTGTTAAAGAATTATCCGCCAGTGCAGTGAGATGATTTCACACAAAAGAAATCCTAAAATAAGCTTGAGAAGTTTGGATACAAGATGAAATAACGAAGTAAGTTTGGCAGTTTTTGCAGTGCCGGCTTTTACCGTTTGAAGTCGAGGAGTGATTATCAAAAGAAAGCCCTGGTTTGGCCCCGTTTGGCCTTGTAGTGGAAACCAGACTAGAGAGCAGCTTTAGCCCTGCTCAGGACAGATCTGCCATGTTGGCTGACCGCCTTTGTAAAATGAAGAAAGAAACAGTGTGTTTTTTGTAAATTGTTCTTTTTTTCTCCTTTGTTTTACAGCACAGCAGCTTGGCAGATACAACACACCGTATGTATGTATATCAAAGTCCTTGTATATACTGTATAGGTTGGTTGGCAGGGGCAGCTGTGCATGTTTTTGTACAGTAATTCAGCTACTGAGAGATGCAAAAAAAAGCCTGTGCTGCTCGCTACATTGTGTTTCAAAGAGGTCGCCTCACTCGCTGTACACTGCGGTATAAACTCCTGGGTCCGATTTGAACCCAAAACAGGGTCTAGAATCTGACCCTCAGACAAGTGAGAGTGTGGTAAAAGCTGCTTTATCCATAAAAGATTTAATTAGTCGGTAATCTACAGCCCAAACCAAAAATAAAGGCCCCTCTGGGTACACAAACACACACCACCACTGCTACAGTGACACGGTCATAAGACACTCGCACGCCCCTCAATGTTGTCACTCGGTTGAATCTCATCGTTAGCTACAGTAGATAGCTAATGGTGGCGGATGGTCGGTCTTAAGTGAGCAAAAACACAGTTACATACTGGTCTCTGTTTTCGCTGGGGGGGTGGGGGGTCGGGCGGGGGGGTTCGAGACGAGGAGAGACAGACAAACGGACAAAAAAGACATATTCATAGAGATAATACCGTAAATTTAGTAGACAAACTTATATAACATAGATCTTAGCGTCTTGAAATATACTATCATATATATTTAGATATGCTATTTTTTTGAGATGAAATAAATATATCCACAGATACTCATCTTTTTTTTTTTAAAAATAGACCAGCTTTACAATTGCAGACACGCATCAACACAATGGATAGACATGAGGAAGAAGGGGTGGGGGGAGAGGAGGGAAGATCGGTGGCCCATTTCGTAGAAGAAACTCGGTGTGTGTTCACACTGCTAGCAACCAATTTAAAGCCCCCCGTGAAATGAACTCCCATCACCTTTACTTCCAGAGTATCTTTAATGGTGACCTCATGCTGCACCAGGAGGCGTAAATACAAAGTCCAACCAATTTAAGAACAGTCAAATAAAAATGCCTTTCTCTCCCTAACTGATCTCCCATTGGTTTACACTTTTTAATGATCCCTGTTGGGGCGTTATGTCCCGCCCCCAACATCCTATCAAGGAAGTAAAGATGCCGTTTCATGGGGTCTTTACAGTAAGATGGCTCATTGATTACTGTAGTGTTGCAGCGGTAGGCGGGACATACAGCAACGCTAGTACATGATTGGGTGCTGATAGGTGCCGCCGCCGCCCGAGACGTTTGCTTGCAGCCAACTTTTTCCATGTCGGCAAACAAAGAAACGTAAGCCTGTTAACATCAGCTGACGTTTCTCGGGTCATAGAAAATGTTTGGACTTCCGGTGACTGATTTGTTGAGTTGCTCGCGGTGTGAACACACACACACACACATCATGTCACATTTAGTCCACGCTTCACCTGGTTTCATTGAGATTCTTGTAAGCTGTTGATTGTAATGAGCAAAGCACTGAACTGTTTCCATCTACAATTGTGGAACTTGGCTTAATACAGGTATTCCTTTTAAAAGAATGTAAATCTAATGTTCAAAGCCTAAAAGTTGAACTTAAAGAAATTCCCTGTTGTCAGTGAATATGAGGGATAATCAAGTATTTGTGTTTTTTTTTAAAAACACTGATAACATTTATCTTATTGTAATGGAACTGGAATGAGAAACAATATCCCCAAATATCAAGATGCTAAACAACAATTTTCTCTAACGCTACCCACCTCCACAAATATATATATGAGATATATATCTAGATTTTTTTTCCAAAGAAAGGCAGACAAACTCTACACGACAACTTCATGTTAAAAACTTAGGTTCTCTTTTTTTTTTTTTTGTTTTCTTCAGCTGAAGTAAGTTATGGCTCAGATGCAGTTCCAGGCAAACACAGGAGCTGACCAGACTATTATGGGATGGCCCAGGCGTTGTGGCCCACTGACAACACCAACAGCGTTGTGCCAGTAGCTCTTGACTCTCCGCTAAAAATCCAGTGATGTCCAATGTCCTGAAGCTAAAAGCTAATGTTGGATGGATCAACTGGCTACTTGAGCGCTAGCTAAGTGCTTGACATCGGAGTGTAAGTGCTGGTGTCAGCTCGGCTGTAAATCGGTCATGGATAAAAAGCTATAGCTCTTGGTTACACATTTACAAGGAGAGAAATAATAAAAAAAATATCTTAAGTCGCACAGGAGGTGCTACCGTATCTTTCATACACCCTCACTCATCTGAAAGCTTCTCACCTGCTAGCTAGCATCCTACGTAGGCACGGTCTCTTTGACATCATAACGGCACACGCACTAGATCAAGATCTCATTTGACACACTTCGCAATCGAAACCTTCTCCGTCCGATCACACCGTCTTGCTAGCATAAGGCTAACCCCGGAATTCCACAACAAAATACTTATTTTACTCAAACTTGAAACAAACATATGGCAGGAGAGATTAGCATAAGGCTATAAATATATATTTCCCTGCGCCAATCGGTCACCTTGTCGAACAAAACTGTGTAGCACCATCTAGCATTTTATACACAAATGTCTTCTTCTCAACTGCAAGCGCACCTGATTACCTTTAGTTTTATGAATGTTTGCTGTATTCTGCCCTAAGTGCCAGATGTGTGGAGTTTGGAAAATCCAGTTGGACCACCTGTGGCAGAAAACATCAAACAGACAAACTGAATCCATATCAAACTGTAACCCAATGCAGATCGGACCCTTCAGCGGTTTCCTACAGCAGGCCTACACCTCCGTGATTTGCACACTTACGTTTGGCTAAGTCAGCAATGGATCGAAGTCAACACCGTCCCGCGTCTCCATCGTCAGTTGCACACCCAACTCCCCTGAAATGCTACGATTCCCATCTTCAAGTGTCGTCGTTGTTGTTGCAGCACACTGGTTGGCGGCTGACTTTACATTCAGTCAAATACAGGGACGTTGTCGTAGTTAGGTAGTTGAGAGAACGCTTCGTGTGCAGCCCAGCTTGAGTAGTACGGCACAGTGCTTACATTGTCTTAGACTCAATACATGTCTTGATATATAGAACACCACCAATAACAATAACAACAACACAGAGAAGTAAAATAAACATTTTGAAATATAAAATTTGAACATGGACTGAGTCTGTGAATAATGTATTGCTCAAGAAAGAGGGTAGGTGAACTGACGTGTTTTAAGTGTGTGTGTGTGTGTGTATGTGTGTGTATGTGCATGTGAGTGTGTATTTGCATGTGCATGTGCGCTCATTGGGGAGATGATGGGACACTCTGTGAGATAAAAGGAAACACAGCAGCTAACGTACAGATAGATGTTCAGCTCTACTTAAGTTTGGCACTCAGCTTTTCATTAAGCCAGCAGAATATCAGTCACAGTTGACTTACCCTGTTGTCAAGAATACAAACACAGAAAAGCACAGACGCACAGAATAATCACACCAAGGAGAGGAGCCGAGAGGAGAGGACAGGCGAGGAGATGAGGAGAAGATTAGACCATGAGAATAAAGGAGGAGGTAAAGCAGGAAAAGGAGAGAAAACAAGAGGGTAGAGGAGATGAGAAAAGGGGAAAAGAGAAGGAGAAAACAAGAGGGTAGAGGAGATGAGAAAGGGGGAAAAGAGAAGGAGAAAACAAGAGGGTATAGGAGATGAGAAAGGGGGAAAAGAGAAGGAGAAAACAGAAGAGAGGGTGCATGGATACAACAGAGAAGACAAAGTGGTCATCACCCTCCTCTCCCCCTAAACAAGAAGGTATTGATCATACACAACAACGGTGCCTCGGGCGGGCGTCACAGTTCTGCGGGGGTGTAAACAGTTTGTTAAGGAGAAAGGAAAGTAGGGGTAAGCGTTTTGTTTAAGAGAAGAAAAAAAAAAAAAAAATACAAGTGTTCCTTATCGGAGAACACTGTTCTGCGTTAGAGGCTTTCCCGAGAGCAGCAGGCATACAGTACTACAAAGTTCCTGAGCCCTCAGTAAGCATTAAGGATCCTCTGAATACAAACTACTCCACCGCTTCAACACCCAAAGCCCTTTACTGTCTTATAGCAAGGGAGTCTCCTTCGGTAATACCACTTCGAATTTGCTTATACTGTATTGGATAACCCAGTTCAGCGAGCGCGCATTGTTGCTGTGGTTGCAGTCTTTCACATACTGAGAGGAATGAAAAGAACCAACAGTAAACACAAGATTGCTGTTGTCGTCCTTTGACTTGCCCTGTGGGGTTTGTTTGGCTTTCTGGTTGGTTTGTTTGTTTGTCTGTTTGTTTGTGCAAGAGTTTTTATGAAAGGGCTCAGTGTGTATACTGTACCGGCTTGGCTGCCCCGTGTCATTTCTGTCGCCGGGCAGATTCAGATCTCTCTACTTCTGACGTTTGACCCCCTTTTTTTTTGAACTTCACACTTCGCTCTCCACGCTGGAGAAATGGGCCGAGCCCCTCCGCGAGCAGAGGCTCTTGGCTTTGAGCGGTAAGTGGGGGGACTGGGCGAACCTCTGGGGCTGGGGCACGGAGCGCAGTCTCTGGTACTGCAGTTTGGCACTTGCCGAAGCCATGGAGGAGGGCTGGGGGGCCCCCGGGGTGGACGAGACCACGGAGGGCGAGGATACCGAAGAGGAGGACGTGGGGGGAGGAGCGTGGATGGAGTGAGATGAGGACGGGGGAGCGGGAAGGGCGGGGAGCGGGGGAGGCAAGTTGGGGATGAGGGTCGGAGGTGGAGACGGTTGCCTTCCTCGATCTCGATCCCTGTCTGGCCTCTGTGTCCGCTGGATGCTGGATAGGTTTGACTGGCTGCCAGATTTGGACGGATTCTGCGAGCGGTCGGGTTTGGAGGACGATGAGGAGTGGCGTTTGGACTTCGGGGGACCACCGAAACTCTGGCAGTGGTGGTACAGCTCCTCCTGGCTCCGCGAGGTTACCCGGGCCCATTTGGAGGAGTGGGAGTGCGTGTGGTGGTGGGGGGAATGGTAGGAGGAATAAGCCGCGTACCCTCGCCCCTTGTCCTTCGACTTCCGCTTAGTCTTCTTCTCATCCTGTATGTGGAGTTTGTCCACGGACCAGTACCGCCGAGGAGGCGGCGGCGTGAGAGGAGGCGGGGGCCAGTGCGATCCTGATCCCCACCCTCTTCCTCCTCCCTCTCCTCCACCACCACCTCCTCCCCCGCTAGACCCCCATCCACTTTCCCCTGTGCCCCACCGCTCTCCTCGCTCCAGAAACAGATCATCTCTGCTGTTGACGCTGCCGGCTTTTTCCCTGGAGGGGTAGGTGCCAAAAAACCAACCGCCCCCTCCAATCCCTCCCACCGCCCTGCCTTCATGGCCCTCCCAGTACCTCTCAAACTTCCCAAACTCTCCCGAAGAGCCGTCGTCATCAGAATATATCCCGACTACCTTATCCCGTTCCCTCTCCTCCTCGGACATTGTCCTTCCTCCGCCTCCACGTCTCTTCCCTCGCTCTGCTTTCCTTCTCTCCAGCTCAGAGTCTTCCTCGTCATCCTCCACTTCTGAGTCCCACTCGTGGAAGGACAGGCCCTCCTTGGAGTGCAACTCCCCTCTCCCGTTGCGTCCCAGCAGTGGCCTCCTCTCTCCTTCCATCCCGACGGCCTCCCTGTCAGAGCCTTTACTCTTCCTGCGTTTGGCGGAGAGAGGGAGCAAGGGCAGGAAGGCGGAGGGAATGGTATCGGAGGACGGGTTCCCCCCTCCCCAGAACTTCACGGATGTTGTAGGTTTACTGCTGGAGCTGTGATACTGCTTGCTATTCCTCCGCCTGTGGTGCCTCTCCTTCCCTCTGCTGTCTTCCCCGTCATCCCTCTCTTTCTCTTCTCTTTCCCTCCTCTCATCGCCACCCGGGATGTTCCACCCGTAGCTTCTGATGGAGCTCTCGCTCTTTTTCCGAAACGACTCTCGCCTCAGCGGTGGGTAAGAGGGGTAGTCTGGTGTCGCCACTTTGAGTTCCTCTCTCTTCTCGGCGTCTCCTTCCTCTTGCTCGGACCTCTTCCGCTCTCTCCTCCTCACCTTCTCGTCTTTCTTCCTCTTCTTCTTCCCTTTGCGCCGCTTGCGCTCCCTTTCTCTCTCCCTCTCCTCCCTCTTTTTCTTCTTTCGTCCCTTCTTCCTCCTCTTCCTCTCGCGCTCCCTCTCTTTGTGGTGCCTCTTCTCTTCCCTACCCACGGCTCCTCCTCCTTCTCCCCGGCTTGTCACCCCTCCCCTCCCTCGCTCTCTCTCGCCCCACGATGCCCACCACTCCTGTAGCTGGGCCAACTGGATGCCTGTCCTCTCTCTGCCGTAATCTCTCTGAGGGCGTGGCTTCCGGGGTGGGACGGGCGGGGGTGGCGGGCTGCAGGGCAGCGAGCGCGATGACATGCGGCGAGAACGAATCTTCCTCCGTGACCCCAGGAGAAGGCTGGACTCCTCCGTCAGCAGGTCTGAGTCGTAGTCATCGTCCAACGTGACGTCCCGGTCGCCTGCTCGGTACCGGAAACTCAGTGAGGAGTTGTAGGAGCTGTCGCTGGAGCAGGACGAGGGCGAGTTGGTGCGAGAGAGTGAGATGGAGGAGGAAGAGGAGGATGACGAGGAGGTGGAGGAGGAAGAGGACGAGGCACTGGAGCAGGAGGAGTAGAAACGGCAGGGGGAAGAGGGCGTGGTGGGGGTGTGCGTCGGGGAGGAGAGGGGGACAGGCAGCGGAAGAGGTGGGGGAGGTCGCCGTCCTCTCCTCCCCCCTCCATCCCTTGCTCCATACCTCCCTCCGCCTCGCCTCCCCAGGGGGAGGATGTTCTCATACAAGGGCCCTCCAGAGCTTTTTCTCCTTGCTTGGACCAGGCTTCCTCGTCTCCAAAAGGAGGGCCTTCGGTGTGGGGAGGATGGGAGCAGCGGAGGGGGCTTGGCAATTAAATGCCCCGGGCCTTGTTGGGGGCCTTTGGGGGGCAGCCGCGGCATCCCCGAGGCCTTGGGGCCCCGTGGGTTAGCTTTGGGTGTCTGCTGGGGGCCCCCTGCCTGTTGGTCAGTGTTAGCTCCCAGCCCCTCTGGATCTATAGGACCATAGTAGCGCTTGTACTCATCTAGCCCCGTGTCAGCTCCCCCCCCTCCTCCCCCTGCACCTCCTCCCGGCAGGGTCCAGTGCTGTCCCAGGTTTTGTTGGAACTGCTGCTGGGCCTGGAGTTCAGAGATCCCTCCCGCGAGCCCCCCTACACCCACTCCTCCACCACTGCCTCCGCTCATGACTTTCTCCGGCTTCGGCCTGTTCCACCGATCGACCACGGCCAGTCTCCGGTCGTGGCGGGGCAGGAAGGTAGAGCAGGGCATGGGGCCTTCCAGTAAGGGGCTATTTGATGGACCTAAGGCCATCGCTGAGTGGCCCGTAGTGGGCGGGGATCCGGGCAGCATGGTGGTGTAGGTCTGCCCCTGTTGCTGCTGTTGGTGGTGCTTCTGCTGCTGCTGCTGCTGCTGCTGCACCATGGCGATGGCGGTCGTGTTGGTTACGGTTGCCGTGACGAGGTGTTGCTGGGCCACGGCGGGCATGGTGGACATGGTGTGGTACTGGGGCAAAGAGCTTTTGATGCCTCCCGGCGCTGTCTCATCCTCGAACTTGCAGCAACTGTACATCCCCTGGGTGGAAAGATAAAAGAGAGATTGTAATTAGAGCAGCAGGCTGCCAAGTACTGTAGGTAACGAGCAACTGTGTGCGTGTGTGTGTGTGTGTGAGAGCGAGAGAGAGACAGACAGAGAGAGAGAGAGAGAGAGAGAGAGAGAGAGAGAGAGTCTGACATCCCTAATTCCACCCCCTTGATAAGGAAACCTACGTATAGTGCTGCTTTGAACTGCTTTGAGCTACACAAACCATATGGAAACTGTCTTCAGAAAAATTGTTAGAGGCTTCAAACTCTCTCTTGTTCTGAAAGAAATTTGAACCTCTGAACTTTCAAGAGTCTATCAGTCAATCTATGACATACAGTAACTTTAGTATTGAATGAATAAAGTGTCCCAAAAGGAAAACTGGATTCCTATTTGTAGATAGAAACACCTATCTGTTTGGTGCGGTGGCTTTACCCTCACCCCTTGTTTACATTAAATCTTTGTAGGCTTACTGTGTATTCATTTTGCCTCAAATGGTTATTTCTTGGATACGTGGAGAGATTTTAAACAAGTAGTAAAAATTTAGAAATTAATCTTGCCACACCACAGCTTGAAACACTCATTAATTTGCATATTTTCACGTAGCAAAGAATTTTCACATTTATAGAGGCATGTCAGAAACTGGCTTGAGGAAAGTCGTTATAACTGCTGATACACTGCAGGATCACCTTCCTAATATTAAGTTGAATTCTCTTTTGCACAATCCATTTTTCAATTGTCTCACACATTAAAAACTCGCCTCTTCTTCTCGCCTCCATCTATATCTCCCCTTCTTTATTCAAGGAAACTTAACAGGTGAAAACACAAGCCATATGCTCAAGTCATATGCTTTGTTCAGACAGGCAGCTCAAATCTGATGTTTTTCCATATCCAGCACAAGACGGATATTTTTTGAGTATGAACAGCAAAACACCACCTGATGTTTTGAGATCATATTTAAACCACATTTGTAGGTGGTTTGAAATGTGATTCAAATAGCGTGTCTGAATATGCAACTCAGTCCCACCGCTCAGATTCGAGTGTTTGTTTTTTATTTTTTTTTACCGTCACTCCCCATGAGAGATGTATCTGACGTCACACATTGCCACATCGAAGAGCAAGACAACAACAAAACATGGAGGAGAGCCAGCAGGAGAACAGCGCTGCCTGGACAGATGAAGAGGTTTTGTGCCTCCTTAACAAAAATGGCAGACACCGCCCGCCTCCGTCGCTGACAAACGCATTCGGCACCGTGACTAGAAAACGCCACCATAAAAACAGTCCGAATAAATAAAGACGAAACTTCCATGTTACTATAGCTTGTTGCAGCACCCACAGTTGTAATGACAGCTACAGATTACGCTGTCTAAACACACAAATCTGATCTGGACACTTGAGAGTCAGATTTGAAAGATCAGATTTTAAAAATGAAGCGGATTTGCCTGCTGTCTGAACGTAGCCACCTGGATTCACCACCTGGTTTCATGGAAAAATCAGGTGTTTCTAATGTTGTACACAAGAATACACACCAACAAAAACGAAGACTAAACACAACAAACATGACTGGTTTTACTATTATTATAGTATTTAGTCAATAGCTGTAGGAGGAGGCAGGATAACGGCATGGTCATCAGTCATTCTTGACAAAAACATATCAGACATGCATACACACATTATAAAGTGTCTTGAAGAAAGTGACTACGGCTGCGTATTTCACGTGTGTTAAACAGCTGCCATAAATACCCTGCAGAGGATTCAGCTAAAGCTGCGACAGGTTGCCGCATCGAAAGAGGCTTTACATTTGTCTGGGCTACAACTTTTGTATTTTTATTCATCCTCCGTTCACCCTATTTTCCTTTATCTTCATTCAATGCATTCCCAAAACCACCGACTGTGTAACTTCATCGGCTCAACGCTATTCACACAAACCGGCTCCATTTTGAAAAGAAGAAAATAATCCATCTTTTTTTTTTTTCTCTACCACAGCATGATGGGAAATCGCTCTAGGTGGTTTCCCTCTACCTCTCTCGCTCCCTGTGTCACCATATCTCCTGTGAAGGCAGACAACGGGCGTACTGACCATGAAATATTAATGAGAGTTTTGGAGAAACTTAGGCCTGAGTTTACCAAGCTTCTTAAGAGTGTCAATTTTCACACTATCAAACCAAACAAAGCTTCCAACAAACAAAGCATCACTCAGCTGGAGCTGGGCTGCATTTCTCCAAAGCATTGTGAAGTGATGTCGTAAAAAAAAACACAATTGGAGAAATAGGTATGTGCGGTGAGGACACGACTTTTGAAGGAGAGTCAGAAAAATGGGGAAATCCTAGCAAAAGCAACAGAAGCTATTTTGTCATTGCGCATAAAACAA
Organism: Centroberyx gerrardi; assembly: GCF_048128805.1. Taxonomy (NCBI): domain Eukaryota; kingdom Metazoa; phylum Chordata; class Actinopteri; order Beryciformes; family Berycidae; genus Centroberyx; species Centroberyx gerrardi. The sequence goes on along the minus strand of NC_136015.1, from coordinate 23,350,566 downwards.
ATGGTGGCAGATGCTGCACTTTATGAGAATCACCTTCCCAGAGGGTTTCCAGCCAATGAGCTTCTGGTGCGCTCAGTCTGCCGTACCCCATACAGAAGGTACAATTAAATGTGCAATCACACCTATGTACGGTTTGTTTTCTTTGAATCTGAACCATATGTGGAAGAGTTTACTTTACTGCATTTTTGTTTAGGTTCACACTGTCCAATTACAAGCGAACCAGGACTTGTAAACTAAAGTCACATGGACTTAACGGTAGCTTGTTTGTTGGAACCCGTCATCCTGCCAGGTTAGAGGTTTTGGCGGCAGAGGAGAGTCAAAACAAATCTGATTCCAGTTCCTGTAACTTTAGCTAAGCATGATGGGCTTTTTTTCTGTAATTTACCTTCTCTGGTGTTCATACCAGCTAGGAAAACATGAAGAAATAGCTGAATATGAGCATCAGCCCGACTGCGGTTTGTCCTTTGGGGTTGTTTCCTGTAGTTGGTTTGGTTACGTTCTCACTCCTAACGAACCGCACCGTAGTTCTCTTGTTAGTGGACTGAGACTCTCATTTTCAGACATCTAATTTGGTTCCAAATGAGTTCGAATGGCATTGATTTTAGCTGCGCAAATGAAGCGATCTAAAGGAGTAAAAGCTCCAGAGTTTGAATAAACCACTCCAAATGTGCTTAGTGTGACTGCGGTTTTAAGTCAACAATCTGGTTTTTGCCATCTCAGCAGCTACGTGTGACATTAAAACAAAGCTAGATATAAATGAAGCATGGAATGAAAGAGTCTGAAGTGTTATCACCACTGCGCGTTCCTCTTAAATTTTAAACCCCAAAATAAATCAATCAATTAAAACATCGTGTCAGATCAGCGACTCCCTCTCCACTATGCCCAGTCTCACTCTCTGCCCCTACCTTTGTATATTTACACCTCGTTGTAGATAGATGAGACTCAATTAGCAGCTAAGTGTGCCGGACCGAGGAGGGCCATGTAAATCACAGAGACTCTGTTATCGCTCATACGTGAAGATGATTCATAACATCCATCGATATCTGTCACATCTTAATGACAAAATGTGCGGGGCCTCCTGTAAATCTCTGTTCCCCAGCGGGACGAGGATCTGATGGAGAGGGAGTAATAATGGCCCTGCCGGACACATGAATCAGCAGTCCCAGCGGTAGGAGTCGTATCACAGACCCCTGAGCACGGGGCGCAGGACACTGTGAAATTGAAACCCGGGTGACTTACTGATTGGGTTAAGGCAAGCCGCTGAGGCTAGCCGCTGAGGCTTTAAAGCCAGAACGGCAGAGCTTGGGAGATATGAGGAAACTGGTCTTGTGTGTGTTTGCGCTTTGCATGGAATAAAACCAAAATGCTTTCTTTTCCGAATATGAGGAAATTGCGCTTTGAATGAAGGAAGAGAGGTCCAATTATGCTCAAAAGGATATGAAGGGAAGAATAAAAGTAGAGTTTCTGCACTATAAGCTTTTATGATGATACTTTAATTACCGCATCACATGTAACGCTTCAAACCCAACGCTCTTCTTCAGACAAAGAAGAAGAACATCCTTTGAGACATGCTTGTGATGAAGGGCTATATAAACAAATGAACTTGAACATGAAGAAGAACAAGACGAAGAAGAAGAAGAAGAAGAAGAAGAAGAAGAAGAAGAAGAAGAAGAAGAAGAAGCAGAGCATCACCTCATTAGAAGGTTTCAAGTCCATCTAAATCTGACGAACTCCTACATTTGAAAAAAAACAGCTAAACCTGACACAACTCCATCTAAGTTTGACAAAGTCCAGCTAAACCTAACAGAGTCCAAGCTGCAGAGGCTTTAAAGCGAGAACGGCAGAGCTTGGGAGATATAAGGAAACTGGTTTTGGCTGTGCCTTTTCCATGGAATAAAACCAAAATCGATGTTTTCTTTTCCAAGTATGAGGAACGCTCGAGTTTGTTTATGTGGGGAAATACGCTGGAGCGCTTTGAATGAACGAAGAGAGGTCCAATTATGCTCAAAAGGATCTGAGGGGAAGCCTGAATAAAAGTAGAGCCTGCACACTATAAGCTTTTATGACAATACTTCAATTACCACGTCACGTGTAACGCTTTGAACCCAACGCTCAAAGACAAAGAAGAAGAACGCCCTTTGAGACATGCTTGTGATAAAGGGCTGTATGAATGTACTTGAGCATGAAGGAGAACATGAAGAAGAAGAAGAAGAAGAGCATTGGGTTTGAAACGTTACATGTGATTTGGTCATTAAAGTATCGTCATAAAGGGACATTATAGTGTGCGGACTCTACTTTTGTTATTTCTGTGTTCTTACATCTGTCTAGCACTTATATAGCCTGTCAGGGAATGTCAGTGGATACTTAACCCACATGGTCTTCATCAAGAAGAAGACTATGGAGTGTGTACAGTATCCGAGATCAAGTGCAATACTGACACATCACATCGCACATAAACTTTCCACATCCATACACCATTCCAATGGGATTTCTTTCAATTCATGCTTTATTGTAGGATGTTTGCTTGACATGGATGAAGTGACACCATCTTGATTTACCTATTGTGTAAATGCATCTTTTTGTGCTACATATATGAATATTTTGATGGAATTACACACTGTACAATGGCTTATCGGACGCATAAATAATGCTAAATGTCTATTCTTGATGTAATGGATATTTTAACCTTGTCAGTAGTTAACCCCTCCCCCTTTTTTCTCTTTGTCATATTCCTTTCCCAGTTCTATGATTGGTTAATTTCTAATCAACCTGTGTTCAAGAGCTGTGGATATTTGTACAACTGTTTTCTTCTTGTATTTTTATCTGATAATGGTCCATTTGGGCTGAAACGTTAATGTTTTTCACCTCGTCTTTCCTCTACAAGGGCCAAGCCGCCATGTTGGAAGAGTGACAACAAAAAGGACAGATTGAAATGTTATTGCCTCTTCCTCACTTTTTTTATAGTACAATCAGAACACACTTCCACTGCGCAGAAATGAGCCATTTTCTCTGCCTTGAATTTACAATCTCTGCTTTTGTTGTCACTCCAACATGGCGGTGTCTTCCTCAGAACCGTCGGTATCCACTCTCCAGACATTCCTTCACAGTCTGAAGTGACAAAAAAAAAAAAAAATCTGCAGTCTATGAAGCCCATTTCCCACTTCAACAGTCTCCCCTCCCTCCCTCCTTTCCACCTCGCCTCCTTTCCTCCCTCCTCCTTTCTGTCTCTAGCGTTTCTTCCTCCCTTCACCTCCTCCTGGCTTCTACCTCATTTTTTTCCCCCTCTCTCCTCACTTCTACTTCCTCGTCACTCCTTCCTTATCTCCCCTCTACACGCAGAAAAATAAACGAACTTGAAGCGAAAATGGTTCTTTGGAGTGATGCCAGAGAAGAACCATTTCTGGTTCCACAAATAACCTTTCAAGAAGAAGAGGAGATTCTTAATTCCTGGTTATTGGATGGTGGGTGACGGCATAAATGTGGAAAATAACCAAACCCCTCTGTAGTAGAAGGGCAGATAAACAAAAACACAATGCAGGTGTCTAAGCAAAGGAGAGCAGAAATGGTTCTTCTATGGCAGCACTCCGAAGAACCATTTTCGGTTCCAGTTCGCACCTTTATTTTTCTGTGTGTACCTTCCTTCTCTCCTCCTCTTTCCTCTATCATCTCACCCATGCTTCCTCCTCCTTCCCTCCTCTCTCCAATCCCTCCTTTCCTTCTCTTCTCTCTCCACCTCTGTGAGCCTCTGTTCTACAATGCAAAAAAATCTCCATCTTAACAAGTCATCTAGTCCAGTGGTTCTCAACGTGGGGTCCGGGGACCACCAGGGGTCCTTGAGGGGGTTCCAGGGGGTCCCCAGCAAATTGATGAATTGTTAAACTTCACCATTATTTCATTTATAAGAAGTTAACACAATTAGAGAATGTAGAAGAATGACTATTCTGATCATAGTTTCTCTGTTATCTCTCTATCTACATTACAGATGGTTATGGAATTCTGGACAAAATCATATCTAACAATAAAAATATCAGATTTGGGTCCGAGAGAAAAACTCGTCAAATGGGGGTCTGTGGCTCTAATGTGGACTAAATTAGGGGTCCTTGATATGAAAAAGGTTGAGAATCACTGATCTAGTCTATTATTGAGTCCTAAAATCTGATTTTTTTTTAAATAAGTGAAAAAAATCTGTCATCAGGGTTCAATAATTTCACTAGTTTCAAATGCAAATCAACGTGTTTCAAGAATTTTGTATAATCAAGTGTCTCTTATCTTGATAGCAGTGCAGTGATCTGACTTATTCTGACTGGTTTCAACAGACTGACACTCATTTCTAGAAAACTCCTGAAACAAGTGAAGCTGCATTGGAAACAAGTGTTAGTTATCTCTCCTCATTGGCAATTTGTTTTTAGAAAAATAAGATTTGAATGCTGAATACGAGACTAAATGACTTGTTAGGATGGATATTTTTTGCAGTGTAAATATTCCCAGGACCTGGGACTGAACCTGACTGTACTGGCTCTACTCATGACTTAAGAAAATAACTGCGCTACAGCTAAGTGATCACGCTGCATGGGACCCTCTGGGCTTCCCTAGGCTCGACGCCAAGGATACAGATGCCATCGATGTTCCCCTCTCTGACCCCGCCCCCCGCCTCCCGCCTCCCGCCTCCCTGCTGAGTGCCAGGAGTGAAGTAACCTCTCCCAATATTCAGTTGCACCTACTTTTGCACAATCCAAGTCTCTAAAAAATCCTGCTTTAACCTCTGCCTTCCCCTTCATCTCCTTCATCATCTGACTTTTGTTTGTGTCGTTTGTTGTTAGCTTTCTTTACTTTTTCTGTTCTGTTTCTGGCAAGCACCTTTAAATCTCTGTATTGCTATATGAATGGGGATTGTTGTTATTATTGTTATTTTTATTATTAACTAAATTCACCATCAGAATCAATTTCAAAAGTTTGACAGTCTATTAGCTCAGGCTGGCGAAATCTGTATTGTCTTTTAAATCTCTTCTTAAAACTCATTTTACAGAGTTGCTCTTACTGTTTTTCACTGTTTTTTTCGACCCTGTCCTCAGATGTTTCTTTCCATGTGTTTATTCCTTTGCTGTTTATTTTATGTTTTTATCCTTTGTAAAGCATTTGTGTTTTGAAGTTTAATGCGTCTCTGACCACCTGGATTTACACCTGGATTTTCTGTGTGCTTTTGCCATCCGATTATAATCATGTATGTATTCATGTTGATCCCAGTTGTAAAACAGGTTTTTGTTGCTTGTTTTCTCCTCCCATTCCCCCCCTCCATCCCTCCTTCCCTCCCTTCTGAAACCCTCTCTCACCCTGCTGAGCGCCAGGAGGAAGTCCATCCCGCCCGACCGGCTCATGCAGTGCCGGAGCTTCCAGTAGACCAGATGCTCCCAGGCGAAGACCAGCAGGCTGAGGCCCATGGCCACCAGCAGCATGTAGAAGACCCCCGCCATGTTGTCGATGTCCAGCTTACTGCTCATCACCTGGAGGGGGGGGGGAGAGAAGAGGGGAGGAGAAGGGTGTAAGGGAGAGGAGGTGAAAGGAAGGATGGGAAGCATATGGGAAGGGAGGGGTGGAGATGAGAAAGCGGAGTGTATTTATTACTAACGAGAGGCAATTTGTCTCACAGACAGCAGATAGAAAGTTAATTACAACCAGCAGTACAATAGACAATCCTCCGCTGTCACTGGATGTCAGAACTCCCATCTGTACGGTGTTTCAGAGCCGCTGCGCTCACACCGGCGGTGCGGAGACCAAAACACGTCAGTCACCGGCACTATATCTGGCTTACGTTACATTAAACAAAGGGAGAGTTTACAGAAGTTTGAAGGCGTTTTTAATTCATTCGGCTCTCATCTGCAGCCATTTTGTGGAAGCTATTGTTGTGAAGTATTTAATTTAAATCACCTGGGGACGTAAAGCGGTGTAATCAAAAGAAACCATTACATACAAATAACACAAGGCAGTGTTAGAAAGAGAAATGCCTTATCTGCAATGAGAGTTAGTAGTGGCTCGGTGTCACTGATAAGCAGCTAGCCAAAGAGCATTAAGATTTACAAAAAAAAGTGTATCTTGTGCAACTAAAATCAACATTAGAGAAAGCAGCAAAACAAACAGCTGTCCATTTCACTGTTCATTTATTTCTCTCAGTCGCTTCATTTGTGAATATCAGTTTCATGCCACTAAACTACTAAAGCAGAATGCTGTGTAAAGCTTTTCCACAATGTACAGAAAAAAATCTATTTAGAATCAGTAACCATTAATCCTTCATATCAGAGCTTGTAGCCGACGTTGCTGGCTCAGCTGTGGTGGAGCGTCTGGTTCCTGAGGCTGCGTTCACACCCGCCGTGTTTTATTCAGGAGCGTTTACTCCTTTAGTTCGGTTGGTTTGGCCAAGTGAGCTCTAACGAGTGAACTGCGGTGCGGCTCGTTAGGAGCGAGAAGGTAATCCAATCAACTACAGGAAACGACCCCAAAACACAAGGGATTATGGGTAGAAGGAGGCGGACGTTGACATCTGATAGCCAGCTTAGAAAGTCTAGCATAACAAAATGAACCGAGCGGAGGAAGTCAAGCTACAGTCTGGACTGACGCTCATATTCAGCTGTTTCTTCATGTGTTCTTACCTGGTGTGAACACCACAGAAGAAGAGACAGACGAGTCCATCATGCTGAAAGTTACAGGAACTGGAGTCAGATTTGTTTTGACTCTCTAACCTGCAGGATGACAGGTGACCAAAACTCTGTCCAATAAACGAGCTGCTTGTGAGTCATGTGACTTTTGTTTACAAGCCCTGGTTCACTTGTGATTGGTCAACCGACTTTTCCACTCTGGTTCAGACCAAAGAAATCAAACTGTAGGTGTGATCGCACCCTAAAACAGTGAAAATGCCGGCCAGCTAACTAACAACTAACTTACTGACTATCTAACTGACTATCTGAGCAGCTTATAGGTTTGAGAGGCTGGCTGTGACCCGGCCAGTGGAGACAAGGCAGAAGACATCATACCTCGATCTTATCGTTGTGGCAGATGCCCGACAGCCAGAGACGCTCCAACATATCAATCTCATCTGCAAGAGAAAGAGTGGAGGGGGAGGGAGGGAGAAGGGGGGAGAAAACGAGAGAGGTAGAGAGTTCAGAGGACAGAGGAAGAGCGGGAAAGGAAGGAAAGGGAAGGAAAGGAGGAGTGAGCGAGGGAGAAAGGAGGGAGGGGAAGGCAACAGGAGAGAAGGAGTTAAAACAGTCGGCGAGAAAGAGAGGAGAGGTGGAGGAGAAACTGAGAGAGAACAGATCGAAGGAAGGGATTACGGTCCCTTTGTTATATGAGAGCAAGGTGTTTGATCCCCCGAGGGAAAAGAGGAGAAGCGAGAGAAGGCAATAGTCGGAGAGGTAAAGGAGAGAAGAAGAAGAAGAAGGAGGAGGAGGAGTGGAGTCTAGCTAGGGCCTATTGTGTTTTGGCAAAAGAGAGGGACAGATGATGAAATGCAACACGGGAGGAGAGAAATGAAAGAGAGAGAGGAGAGAAAAAGTAAATCCATGTGTGTGATGTTAAAAAGGGAGAGAAAAAAGACGCAAGGAGACGAAACCAACTAACGGAGTAAAGCTAAAGAGAGAGAAACGAGAGAAAAAGGTAGCAGAAGAAAGAGACCGAGAGAGATAAATAGTGGAAGAGAGAGAGAGAATTAGGAGAAATTTGCCAGAGAAAGCGATGAAACCGAAAAGAGAAAGCTGGGGAAGACGGAGAGAGAGAGAGAGAGAGAGAGAGAGAGAGAGAGAGAGAGAGAGAGAAGCTCTTTGAAGCAGGTGGTGGAGCGGCCTGGCGTCTCTGAGCTGGGCATGTCGAGGGGAGAGCGACGCGACAGGGAGATGAAAGGGGAGCGCACACAAACATTACACTCCCTGCTCAAACTGTCACACACACACACACACACACATACACACACACACACACACAGAGCCGCGGCGTAATGGGACTCTCAGCAGTAGCCATTAATGCATTAATCAAAAAGAATGAGGCAGTGCGAAGGGAAAGGAGGATCAAATGTGCAGACAGACTCATGCAGACAGATGTGCGCACGTGCACGTGCACACGCACGCACGCCCCGACCCAGTCACACAGGACGCTGTAGGTCTGGCGCACATGCTCACAAACACACTGCAAAAAAAGTCCCATTTAGTCTCATATTCAGCCTTCAAATCTTATTTTTCTTAAACCAAGAGAAACATTCTGCAGTGAGGAGAGATAACTCCACTTGTTTCCAATGCAGCTTCACTTGTTTCAGGAATTTTCTAGAAACAAGTGTCAGTGTGTTGAAACCAGTCTCTACTACTGTCAAGAAAATGACACTTGATCCTACAAAATTGTTGCAACAAGTTGATTTGCATTGGAAACAAGTGAAATTATCAAACCCCAATGGCAGATTTGGTCACTTATTTTAAGAAATGTACGATTTTAGCACAGATGGAGATTTTTTGCAGTGCACATACATATACACATGCAGGAATGCAGGTGCACACACACACACACACACACTCAGAGTGTGTGACCGTACACTACTCAGACGGTGTCCCGGTCAAACGAGGTTTCAAATCACAGTTACAATATTAATTGACCTCTGGGTTAATTAGCGGGGTTTGGAAACCCCTCTGTACAGCTCCGCCGCGCGGATTAGACCGCCGCCACTCGGCCATGTTGACTGAAATGTCAGATCCGCTCAAACAAAACACAAATCACCCTCCCCGAATATGTATTACCATATGCCACGTCCCGCTTCCCCCAAGAGTCGCGTGCGGGAATTCAAACGTTCCTTGACAGCTGAGTTAAACCGCCGCTCGCCCCCGCCGCTCCCCCCCGCCGCTCCCCACCTAGATTTGTGTCTTAACAATGGCTGCTAATTCCCATGTTCATTCTCACTCGCATAATCTAATTCATCGAATTTCAATGAGAGCTGCGCTGATTTCTCTCTCTCTCTGTCCGGCTCTCTCTCTCTCCCTCTCTCTCTCTCTCTCTCTCTCCCTCTCTCCCTCTCTCTCTGTCAACGCGTTAATCATGACAGTCACTGACGCATAAAGCTGCTCTTTGGGAGAAATCTCCTCAACAAAAGAGCTGACAGACACACAGAGGGAATTCAGCGGCGTATCCCTTCTCTCTCACCTGCTCCGAGGAGAGAAAAAAGAAAGAAAACGCCACAGAGTAATGGAGGGAAAGCTGCTGCACAAAAGGGGGAAAAGGAGCAGAGGTGCAAACACAGAGGTGGAGGAAAAATCCAGCTTAAAATAGAATTAATGTGTTATTCCGGTGATTTTTGACAGTTTTAGTCTCGATTCTGCTCCGTTCCACCGGGCAGCAGAGTGGAAACTGTCCTGCTGAAGTGTCCTCGAGCAAAATAATGAATTCCCGCTTCCCTTTTTGTCCTAAAATTTCAAAAGACTGAAATACAGAGAGTCAGTTTGTAACGTGGGCATCACTAACACTGATCACCTGTAAGCTAAAAGGGGCTTATACCCGGTCTAAAGGGCGTTCATACTGCAGTATTTCCACTATGTGAAAATACTGCTATTGAAAAAATGCTATTGAAACCTGGCACATGCTTTCCGTTGGTCAGCAGGACACATGAAAGTTTTCATCCTCTCCATGAATTCATAAGACACTTAACTCCTTCTCTTCAATGTGTGCAGAAAAAGCTCCTTCGGATGAAAAAACTGCACTGAGAAGCAAATATTAGAGCTGTGCTGGACAGTTTTAAACTTCAGCCTGCATCCATCTCACTCATTTTACACCATTAACTGTAAGATTACTTTCAGTCTGAATATGGGCCGGATTTTTCCCATGGTGCAGTCAGTCATTCAGTCAGTTAGTCAGTCAGTCAGTCAATCAGTCATTCAGTCAGTTAGTCAGTCAGTCAGTCATTCAGTCATTCAGTCAGTTAGTCAGTCAGTCAGTCATTCAGTCATTCAGTCAGTTAGTCAGTCAGGTAGTCAGTCAGTCAGTCAGTCAGTCATTCAGTCATTCAGTCAGTTAGTCAGTTAGTCAGTTAGTCAGTCAGTCATTCAGTCAGTTAGTCAGTCAGGTAGTCAGTCAGTCAGTCAATCAGTCATTCAGTCATTCAGTCAGTCAGTCAGTCAGTCAGTCAATCAGTCATTCAGTCATTCAGTCAGTCAGTCAGTCAGTCAGTCAATCAGTCATTCAGTCATTCAGTCAGTCAGTCATTCAGTCAGTTAGTCAGTCAGTCAGTCACTCAGTCAGTCATTCAGTCATTCAGTCATTCAGTCACTCAGTCAGTCATTCAGTCATTCAGTCAGTTAGTCAGTCATTCAGTCAGTCAGTCAGTCAGTCAATCAGTCATTCAGTCATTCAGTCAGTCATTCAGTCACTCAGTCAGTCATTCAGTCACTCAGTCATTCAGTCACTCAGTCAGTCAGTCAGTCAGTCAGTCAGTCAGTCAGTCATTCAGTCATTCAGTCAGTCAGTCAGTCAGTCATTCAGTCAGTCAGTCATTCAGTCATTCAGTCATTCAGTCAGTCAGTCATTCAGTCAGTCAGTCATTCAGTCATTCAGTCAGTCAGTCATTCAGTCATTCAGTCAGTTAGTCAGTCATTCAGTCAGTCAGTCAGTCAGTCAATCAGTCATTCAGTCATTCAGTCAGTCATTCAGTCACTCAGTCATTCAGTCACTCAGTCAGTCAGTCAGTCAGTCATTCAGTCAGTCAGTCAGGTAGTCAGTCAGTCAGGTAGTCAGTCAGTCATTCAGTCAGTCATTCAGTCACTCAGTCAGTCATTCAGTCACTCAGTCATTCAGTCACTCAGTCAGTCAGTCAGTCATTCAGTCAGTCAGTCAGGTAGTCAGTCAGTCAGGTAGTCAGTCAGTCATTCAGTCAGTCAGTCAGTCAGTCAGTCAGTCAGTCAGCCATTCAGTCAGTCAGTCAGTCAGTCAGTCAGTCAGTCAGTCATTCAGTCAGTCAGTCATTCAGTCACTCAGTCAGTCAGTCAGTCAGTCATTCAGTCAGTCAGTCAGGTAGTCAGTCAGTCAGGTAGTCAGTCAGTCATTCAGTCAGTCAGTCAGTCAGTCAGGTAGTCAGTCAGTCAGTCAGTCAGGTAGTCAGTCAGTCAGGTAGTCAGTCAGTCAGGTAGTCAGTCAGTCAGTCAGTCAGTCAGGTAGTCAGTCAGTCAGTCAGTCAGTCAGTCAGTCAGGTAGTCAGTCAGTCAGTCAGTCAGTCAGTCAGTCAGGTAGTCAGTCAGTCAGTCAGTCAGTCAGTCAGTCAGTCAGTCAGTCAGGTAGTCAGTCAGTCAGTCAGTCAGTCAGTCAGTCAGTCAGGTAGTCAGTCAGTCAGTCAGTCAGGTAGTCAGTCAGTCAGTCAGTCAGGTAGTCAGTCAGTCAGTCAGTCAGTCAGATAACGCTTACTGAGATGATGCACTTCGTCAGATGGCCTCTAGAGGGCGTGTTTGACTGTGAGATGCAGTGTTTCCCATACAGAGGCACAAAATCAAAAGTTGGTCTGTATATAAATGGATCTAAATGGATCTGTAATGCTCCTGATGTCGCATCACATCATGTCTGTAATGTGGAGATCTACAGACAGCAGACCAGCAGACTGACCTCAGTCCACAGAGTCTCCGGTGTGAAAACAACAGTGAAACTTCACACTCCACAGTCAGTAACAGGATTTGCAGACAGTAACTCGTCTTCGCTGCCCTACAGACTCTAACAGTAGGTGACGTCATCTTGTTGTATTTAAGTAACGTTAGTGGAATTAGGTAATTTAATCGTGTCGAAGTGCTTCAGTGCAGAGAACTGAACACGCGCCATGGGTCTGTACAGGATCTGTGCTTGTTTTAAATATCATGCCAAACTATCAGTAAAGTGATTCTCAAAATGCCTCTTCACTTTCAGCAGCCGAGTGCAGATTCACCTGGAAATCTTAAGGGCAAAAACAGTTGAGCTTTTACTCTTATTGGTGTTGTGGTGCAATGTTTGCATTTTGTATAAACCAAGTGACATAATCCATTTTCATAGTTACTGGAAAATGAAAATGGAAACTATTTTGCTAATCTGCTTTGTTAGGATCCTATTTGATATTTCAAAGTTGTTTATTTTCACATTACAATTAATTTTATACCTGTCAGAGAGAGGTGAGACTTGCAATAGTATATTGTATTTTCTCCCTTGAAACAGTGTGTACATGCCACTGCTACAAAAATGGGTTTTTGAAAGCAGATTTTCCAAAAATGTCTTCCTGGCGGAGCTTCATGCGCCCAGAACCGCGTGGCATTTTTTGGGGGAAATGCCCTTTTAAAGGTTATTTTTATGGCATTTCTGCTTTATTAGACAGTTCAGGGTGAAAAGAAGCAGAAACAGTGGGGAAGAGGCGGGGAGACGAGCGACAAAAGAAAGTTTTCTAGAAAGAAAGTTGCACATTTAGAGAATTTCTCCCCTTTCAGAGTCTGTGCCACTGGACAGCAGCGATATATATATATATGAATAAGTACAGATAAAACACAATGGAATATTGGACAGAACAGAAAGCACAGCAAATGATTTCAGGTTATTGAAATAGCTTCTTCATGACTGACAGAAATAAATTAGAACAGCAGTCGTCTTTTTTTTTTTTTCTGCTGCGTGCTCACAATACAGATCTGTCTCTGCTGCTTTACCTCGGGAAGGAACTGTTTTGTAAAACCTGCGCTCCCTTTTCTGCCACCTAAAATCACACAGAATGATTGGACAAGCAGTCTGAGAGACAGAAGTTGTTGGTGGGATGCGAGAGATAGTGTGTGTGTATGTGTGTGTATGTGTGTGTGTGTGTGTGGAGGAGGGAAATGCTTTATTGATCCCAGAGGAAGAGATTTATCTCAGACTGAAGGATCCGGGGTTCTTCTTCCTCAAGGCGTTATGAGGGATCAAATGTTCTGCTGGGCCAATCTCAACTTTTAGAGCTGGTTCTTCTTCTATCCCTCCCTTTCTTCTTCCAAGTAAATACACCGTGTGTGGGGGGACGATGTCGAGCAGCGCAAATCAAACTGAAAACTGACATTTTAGTGAAGTAAGTGCTGCTTAGAGGAACACACACCGCCCATCAAAAGTTTGGGGACACCTAGCTTATTAAAATGTTGAATAAATCAGCGTGTTTTCTTTGTTGGTTTGCAGTAACTTAACCCCATTAAAGACTAACTAGATTTTTGATTTGTTTGAGAGAAAAAAAAAACATACATGCAAATATTTGTGCTGATAACACTAAAACAATGAACTATATGTTCATCAAAAAAACTCCTCACACTTTCGTCATGCCAACAGTCAGAGACGCTCTGCCATGAAAAACCTTCTCTTCACAACAAAGAAGAAACTTTGATGAACATGAAGCTGAGTGTTGAAGAAATAGAAGTATTAGGAAATAGATATTTTATGTTAACAAAAGTATTGCAGGTATTTTTTCCCCCTTACTTCTTCGTTGAAAAATAACAGAGAAAATCAAACATTACTTTGAAATTTTATTAAAGGCGAGGTGTCCCCAAACTGCTGACAGGCGGTGTGTGTATGTTAAGCCGAACTAACGACTCGGTGAAGGTCTCGGGTCTGGTGAGGTGCGGATGTTTGCCGATAAGCAAGAATCCGTGATGCGGTTTGCCGGAAAGAGAGAAAACGGCGTGTTTCGGGGCGACCGTGAGCCGAAGAGTCCTTGGACAGTGATTCCTCCCGTTTTCAAGGTTGCCGTTTGTTTATTTATTCGTTCCTTTTCTTTTATTGATTTTGAGATGTGTTTTTATGTATCAGCTCTTTGGGTATTGTTTGATATCACCTCGCTTCAATATTTTATGAGTGTGTACATAAACGAAAGCTACAAAAACAAAACAAAACAAAAAAAACGCCGGTCAAGGGGAAACATCCACGGCTCTATCGAGGATCGATAAAGTTAAAAAAAACCGACAGCGGAGCCTCTGAAGAGCGAGGCAGACGAATCCCAACAAAAAGAGATCATGAAAGGAAGAAAAAAAAAATCAATTTCCTGAAGGTGCGCTGCGATGTTCAGCGCCAGAAGAAGTCGTTCGCATTCACAGTTTGTTTTGAGAGAGTCAGCAGGAATCAGTGTGAGTGACACAGAGGAGAAGTGAAGTTTAGACGGAGCTGCGCTGGGATCTGAGCCACAGCGGGCGTTCAACATCAGCACTTTGAAACAACGTGCAACACCATCAGGTCCTGGTCCTCACTAGCCTCACTTAGAGAGCAGCTGTTAGGTCCAGGGAGGACTTGACAGAACCTGCTTAGCCTTGGAAGGTTTTCTTTTTAAGCTAAGTCAGTATCTACGGAAGAGGATTAGGGCCACATGTGAAAAACGTATTTGAGTTCTGAGTTTAAAGTCAGAATTATGAGGATAAAGTCTTTTATCGGAAATCCTGGTCTGATTTTAGCCAAGTTTGCCTCGTTCATGATTGGATTTTTTATTTTCCTATAAGATTTTGCGTTATTTACTGTCATTTGTTTATCCTTTATTTTATTTATTGTCATTTGTTTGTCTTTTTTTTATCTCTTTGCTATATGCTTATTTTATCAGTACCTTAAGTTTAAATTTAATGTTTTCTTCCTCGCACTTGTTCCTTGTTATGAAGCACTTTGTAACACTGGTTTTGAAAACTACTCTATAAATAAAGTTTATTATTATATTATTAGTATTATTTTTCAGAGGTTTTGCGGTTCATCTGCACTCCTTTCTATTTCTCTATCTATCTATCTATCTATCTATCTATTTCTCTATCTATCTATCTATCTATCTATCCATCATTCAATATTTCTAAAATATAGAGAATCCAAGTTGATAAGAAGCAAATCTTAATTGATGTTGTATTCATTTTCCATATGTGACTCCTAAAAGTTTTGGTTTTCATGTCATTCAATTTTGTTTCATTCTTATTTTATTTTGTCCGATTTATGTTTACATATGCATTTTTGCTTGTAACATGAACTTGTGTGGTCTGTAAAATGTGATGCGAAAAGTCAATAAACAAATCTATGAAAAAAAGAAACTATATAGAGAATCCAGTCTGTAAAAGTGTCAAACATGGACTTAGTAAAAGAACCACAGTTGATTTCGATTTTTTGCTATCAATGATTATGTAATTTTTTTTTCCAAACGGTGGATATCTCATTTTAAGGGAAACTCTTCAATTTCACACTCTTTCAATTTCAACATTTTCCCGTGTCAGCGTGCACGCTCCCCAGCAGTGCACGAGCAGCCGAGCCGCGGAGCCGCCCGGCCGCCCGGGGGGGCGGCTGTCACCGCCGGCAACGAGCCGCTCTCCGCCGAGCCGCTCTCCGCCCGCCTCCCCGCCTCCCCGCCTCCCCGCCTCTCCGCCTCTCCGTCTCTCCGCCTCGCTAATTGCAAACAGACAAAATTGGTCCCCAGAGCAGCCAATTCTGGTGGCTGACCGTTCATGAACTTCTGCAGAGGAATGTATGATAAAAAAATTAAAATGCTCTAAGTGAAATATTATGAGGAAAAAGAGATCCAAGGCAATCCAAAATAGGTTAAAAAGCCTTATTTGAGGTGATTTGGCCGAAACGCATTGGGCACAGTTTCTAAAATTTAAATAATGAATATCCAAATTGAATAAAGCCTTTTTAACCTGTTTTGGAGCGACCTGGATCTCGGAAAAGACCGGTTTTTTCCATAGATCACCGAACTCTGCTGTCTTCAACATCAGAGGCTGAGAAGCTTTCCAGCCTCCTGTCTGGTTTTCACAGTTCACTGGAAGGTGAACCTGTGAAGGCCACTGTGTAACATTTATCCTCTATCTCTCTCTCTCTCTCTCTCTCTCTCTGTCTCTCTCTCTCTCTCTGTCTCTCTCTCTCTCTCTCTCTCTAAGTAAACATTATTTGCACGAATGGAGAAGAACCAATATTGCCATACCAGAGCTTCAGAGAGATAAGAAGTTAAACGTCCATATTCTCCACTTCCCAGAGTTTTATTTTGTGTCTTGAGGTCCATTCAAAGCTGTGTGTGTGGTGTCATGAACCAAAAACACTCTCAATCCATTTCTCCACGTTCATTTTCCAGCATCTCTCTGAGCCTTACCAAGAACAGGCCGTTTCTGTCGCCGTGTCTTTAAGGCTCATTAATATTAACGACCCCTCTGTTCTGATTGGCTAACCGTTTCGAGAGTGAAACCTGAGACGCCGCGGCCCGGCGGCTACAGGTAGGGAAAACTCTCCGGTAATAAACGATGACAACCGCTCGACCGCTTTGAAAAAAACACTTTGTTAGTCTATTATTTCTTACAGAAATGATAATGAGCGAACCTTTGTGACGCCACAAAGTTACGGAAGTCCAAACGGCTCGTTTAGAGGCTCGCTTTTCTAATATGGATTGTGTGGATTTAGTTGGCGACCGTGCGTTTTGATACTTTCACCATGTTTAGATAGACCATCCAACTCCTTTATCATCACAGAGGCAAGGGGAGTCCTGCTTTACACCATATGGGACCTTTAAGAAAAGGTTTAAATCAGAAATAAATCAAATAAAATCAACAATTATTTTTAGTTTGTAGCTGAGACAAACTTTTCCTCTTTTACCTTAGACATTGGCGCGCGAGAAAAGAGAAATCTGGAAGACATTTCTGAATTTCAGGGTAGTATTCGTCTCTTATTTCCACATAATTTCCACATTCACATAAATATTTAATTGTGTCCTCGTCTCTTGTAGTTCACAATGTTGACAGAGATCTGTGATGTCTCCCAAACATAAAGACAGACTGGTTAACAATATCATGTGCTCTGAAAGTCCTTTCCTTCTCCTCGTCCTCCACTCCTCTTTCTCTCCTCACATCTTCTTCACTCTGTCATGCATCCTGCTCTTCATCTTCTCCTCCTCCTCCTCTTTCTACACTTGCCTCCTGTCCTCTCATCACAACTCCACCATCTTTAGCGCTGTTAGTTACGTTAAGTTTCTTTGCACAAATTATCGAAAAACAAGTGAAAACTAGCTCAGTGCTTCTATTTATATATTTGCATGTTTGCCAGCTGTGAGTGTCTTGGCAAATAAATCAAAATAATAATAAATCAAATCACAGAAAGCCTACTATTACAAATGAACTACTAACATTACTGCTAGCATACACCTGCTACAGCAACGTTACATCCTCAACAAAGAATTAAGCCCCGAAGAAATCCAACAAACAATCTGCAAAAACCTGAATCAAACACACTAATGTTGTAAAATGACGCGACAAACCTCATTAGGAAACCAAGGAACTCGAAACGAATCTCCTCCTAGCTAGCGAAACGCTTCCACAAGCAATTTGAATCGTAGAAAGATGTAAACATGCAGATCAGAAATAAACACAGACCATGCAGGTGAGACAGAAAACATGAGAAAACATTAGAGAGAGAAAATGACAAGAAGAGCGACACACGTGACATCAGCAGCTCGACAAGGAGGCGACTGGTGGGAAAACGGAAATAAAAGAGAGTGTGTGTGTGTGTCTGGCGGTCGGGACGGGAGTGTGTGTGTGTGTGTGTGTGTGTGTGTGTGTGTGTGCGCGTTCAAAGAGACAATAAGAGAGAATGTGTGATGGCTACTGTGTGAACAAAGAGAAGAAGAATCTGTGTGTGTGTGTGTGTGTGCATTTGTTTTATTTGACAGCGTCAACAGAGATCACACCTTCTTCTTCTTCTTCTTCTTCTTCTTCTTCTCTTGCCCTCTTCCTCCCTCTACATCTTCTCCATTGATGTCTCTCCCTCCTTCCAGACCTCCCTCGGTCTCTCCCCTAACACCTCTCTCCTCTCCCCCCTTCATCTCTGCCCTCATAACTTCCTTCTTTCCTCCTCCTCCTCATCCTCACCTCCCATTCAAAACTTTCTACCACCTCCCTGAAAATCTCATCTTTCTCTCCCTTCTCCTCCTCCTCTTCCTCCTCCCAGCCCGGTCTCATTGAATTTTTGTGAAATGAGCATCATGTCTGAAATATGGAAATAAATCGTCCCGTGCACAAAAAGTGAGAGAAGTGTGTTTCCCCGCCATGAAGGGATTACGTGGAGGAGACACGACTAGAAACAGGAAGTAGCTTGACCTGAAATAGCGCAGCGGGAAGTAAAGGTGAAGAGGTCGGGGGAGGCGGGATGGACGGATAGATTTTCCTTAAACTCTGGCAAACCGGGTTAAATTCCCATCTCATGCGAAATAATTTTTATACCGTGGGTGAAGTTTTCATTTTCAGTGGGAAAGGTTTTCTTATTTAACGATGGCCAAAACTTTAACCCGGTTGTTTTAGCCGCCGAAACATGAGCCTAACCCCAACCTTAATGTCGTGTCCAATTCATGCTGCTGTCACATAATCCTTTCACAGCGTAATCTTCACATAATGTGTCCACAACAACAAGTTTTTTTAGAAAATGCTATCAAAACATTCATCAAAACCGACCTGCTCAAAATGGCGTTTAATATCTGACTCTCTCCCTCCTTCCTGCCCCGTGTTTCTGTCTGTTCTGTCTCTTGTGCCGTGCGTTTTTTTGACCAATCCCTTGTCTTGTTTGTTTTTATATCGTTTTACATAGGTGTTTTTAATATAGTTTTTTACAGTTTTTATTTATGCTCATACTATTTCATATGAAGTGTCTTTGGAGTATCTTGAAAACCGCTATACAAATAAAATATATTATTATTAAGATTATGTTCCTCCGCTGTGAAAGGATTATGTGACAGCAGCATGAATTGGACACGACATTAAGGTCGGGGTTAGGTTCAGGTTTCAGTGGCTAAAACAACCGGGTTAAAGTTTCGGCCATCGTTAAATAATAAAACCTTTCCCGCTGAAAATGAAAACTTCACTCACGGTATAAAAATATTTTGCATGAGATGGGAATTTAACCCGGTTTGCCAGAGTTTAAGGAAAATCTATCCGTCCATCCCGCCTCCCCCGACCTCTTCACCTTTACTTCCCGCTGCGCTATTTCAGGTCAAACTACTTCCTGTTTCTAGTCGTCTCTCCTCCACGTAATCCCTTCATGGCGGAGTTTGTGGTAATTTCACAAAAGATTTTGAGACTGTGTTGCTTCCTCCTTCCTCCTCCTGACCCCGCTCCTCCCTCCCCCTCCATCCTCCACTCCCCCCCCCCCCGTCTCTCACCGTCTCCGACCAGCTGCAGCAGCGCCAGGTCCAGCGGTCTCTTCCAGCGGGAGTTCTTGTGCAGAGCGATGCCGTAACCTGTGGTGGCAAACACCTTTCCAGAGCCGATGGTCATCACCTGGTGGAGTGAGTCACACACACACACACACACACACACACACGCACACACACATATACATACATCCAGGATACATGCATACACAGACAGATGGATAGATATAGCGGGGGGAGAGGCAGACAGATACAGAGACAAAGCAAACAAAAGATGAAAATTAGCTTCATTGTTAACTCTGCTGTAATAATTCTTTGTGCTCTGCCGCTATCACATAAATGCAAAGCAGCTGGCTCAGCTCTAATATTGATATCCCCCAAAAACGTCCCTGCCGCTGGAGTCTAGAAATTGTTTCAGCAGAGGAATTAATATAGACCCGCGCTCAACAGTAATAATTACTGCAGCGCCGGCTCGTCTGGAGGCTGCTGGGAGCCGCAGCCTCCCGGAGACGTTATTACAAACGAGCGGCGGCCGCGGCTCTCGCTCACGCTAAGGGAGCCGTATCAAATAAAAACTTATAAATAAATCAACGGGAGCGCTGTCCAGAAATGACAATATTAACAAGCGGCAGGCCGCGAGGGCAACATTTAGATTTGTCTCATTTATTTAATGCAGATGTGGAAGTTCTCGTTTCCCACGCTCGTTGTGCTGCATGCTGCTGTCGCTGCGCCACCACAGAAGAAGAGTTAGAAGAAGAGTTCAACATCGTGTATTCATGTAGCGGAGGTGCAGAGTACAGGGAATTCAGTGGCTACTACTGAGTGTGTGTGTGTGTGTGTGTGTGAGACAGAGAACAAACAAGTGTGTGTGTGTGTGTGAGTGTGTTTGTGTGTTTGTGTGAGTCAGAGAACAAAGGAGTGTGTGTGTGTGTGTGTGTTTGTGTGTATGTATTTGTTTGCAAGAGAGCATGTGTTTGTGTATGTAAGTGTGTGTGTGTGTGCGTGTGTGTGACAGAGAACAAACAAGTGTGTGTGTGTGTGTGTGTGTTTGTGTACATGTTTGTGTGTGAGAGAGCAAGTGTATGTGTTTGTGTATGTAAGTGTATATGTGTGTGTGTGTGTGTACTGTATATATGTGCATGTGTGTGTGTGTTAGTCTGTGCATGTGCAGCCATTTGTGTCTGTGTGTGTGTGTGTGTGTGTGTATATGTGTGTGTATGTGGGTGGTCCGGTGTGCCTCCATGCATCAAATACTGGAATCTGCAGAGCTTTATAATGGAATAGACACGTGCGTGTTTGTGTGTGTTTATGTGCGTGGACGTGTGTGGATGTGTGTGTGTGTGTGTGTGTGTGTGTGTGCGCTTCAGAGCAGAGCTTTGATATGACAGAGACACATTACCTTGCAGCCCTCGTCTTTTCTGGCCATGTAGTTCAGCACTGCAGCGTCGTAGATGAAGGCATCCAGTTTGCTGCAGGAGGGAAGGAGGGAGGGAAGGAGGGAGGGAAGGAGGGAGGGAAGAGAAAAAGAACAAGGAAATGGAAATCACCGACCCGGAGCTACATGACAAAACATGAAGTATAACTAGTGAACATAATGAGAGAGATAAACCGACGCTGATACAAGTATCTAAAAGCTAGGGGACATTAAAGGAAAGATCCACCACTGAAACACTTGAATATTGTTAAAAAAACACAAAGAGCGAGGGCTTCTTTCTAGAGCCGCCATTTTGCACCGAGAGACGTTCAACAATCATACAGGAGAGAAATCCATCGTAGAAGAGGAGAGAGACCAGTTTCTCCACCCACAGGAGCGACCAGAATGCACTGCAGCAGAGAGACACAATACGTTTTTTTTTTTTTTAGAAAGGGACGACTCCCACTTTTTGTTGACTGGAAAAACTTTGCTCTCTTGCTCTTACTACACTATCTTCCTACCTCCTCCTGCACAGAGAAACCCACAGCCGAATGCAACAAGTTCAGGCATGATGTCAGGGGGTAGAATGTCGAAAGGCATTCTGGGAAATGTAGGCAATCACTGACCAAACTAAATAACTCCTAGAATGCATTGGACATCACAGATTGATGATATTTAACAGTGCATGAATATCCGAAGCTGGATTTTGCCTTCAAGAAAACACATTTTTATCTGAATTTTATCTGTATTTCATCTGAATTTTATCTGAATTTTATCTGTATTTCATCTGAATTTTATCTGAATTTTATCTGTATTTCATCTGAATTTTATCTGTATTTCATCTGTATTTTATTTGTATTTTATCTGTATTTCATGAGGAGAGAGACCAATTTCTCCACCCACAGGAGCAGGAGAGAGACCAGAATGCAATGCAGCAGAGAGACATAGAAAGGGACGACTCTCATTTTTTTGTTGACTGGAAAAACTCACTCTCTCGCTCTTACTAGCATGATGTCAGGGGGTTGTTGAAAGGCATTCTGGGAAATGATAATCCTAGAAGAGGCAGAGAGACCAGTTTCTCCTCTGACAGTAGCCTCAACAGACCAGAATGCAATGCAGCAACAAGACAGGTTGGGTTTGGACTAAGGAGCACAACTCGGTTTTTCTCAACTGTATGAACTCGCTCTCTTGCTGCTACTAAGCTATCGCCATCGCTCTCTCCTCCTACATGTATCTAAAGCAACAAGTTAAGGCACAGTCTCTGGGGGAAAAGCATTCTGGGAAATGTAGGAGATCACTAACTGAAGTAGAAGTAGACGAGGCAGGTTGGGGGGAAATGGGTACGGCAAAAAAACATAAATTATAACACTTAACATCACAAAATAACTGCTGGAATGAACTGAACATCACATTAATGATCTATAACAGTGTAATCCTATGGGGGGATTTTTGCTTTAACTGCCTGGTTGGTCAGGGAAGATTGCCTAAAAATACACTCTTTCTTTTTCAGCGGCCTACTTCACAATCACACAGTTACATACTGTACATTCACACATGGGAGCTGCCAAGTGACAAGTCTTCTGGGAAGGAGGGAAGGAGAAGGAGAAAATAGTGCTGAAGGATGGAAGATGGAGAAGACAGGAGGAGGAGGAGGAGGAGGAGGAGGAGGAGGAGGAGGAAAGGCAGTAAGAGATGAGAGGAGGCTGGAGGAAGTGGGTGAGAGGGAAGGAGAGATAATGACAGGAAAGAGAAGGAAGTGAGAGGCAAAAGTAAGAAAGGAGAGACTGAGTTGATGAGCTGAGAGAAAGGAGTTGACGAGAGAGAGAGAGAGAGAGAGAGAGAGAGAGAGAGAGAGAGAAGGGACTAGGGGAAGAGAGAGAGGAAGTGTGAGAGAACAAGATTGAGGGTTTGTGTGTGTGTGTGTGTGTGTGTGTGTGTGGGGGGGGGGGGGTTAGAGGGAAAGAGAGGAGAGAGCGAGGGAAGACGAGATGGAGACGGAGAGGTGATGATTGGCGCCTCGGCAGCCAAATCAAATAGGAATCTTCATATCGCTTCGCTTTGACAGCGCAAACTAATGTTTCCTGTGTAAATAATACAGAGACGAGAGAGAGAGAGAGAGAGGGAGAGAGAGAGAGAGAGAGAGAGAGGGAGAGAGAGAGAGGGAGAGAGAGAGAGAGAGAGAGAGAGAGGGAGAGAGAGAGAGGGAGAGAGAGAGAGAGAGAGAGAGAGAGAGAGAGAGAGAGAGAGAGCAAAAGAGACATGAACCCAACGGAAAATGAGAGAGAGAGAGGGACGGATCGAGCGAAAGAGAGATAAACAGTGGAAAACGAGAGAGAGAGGGAGAGAGAGAGAGAGAGAGAGAGAGGGGGGGAGGGAGAGAGAGAGAGAGAGAGAGAGAGAGAGCAAAAGAGACATGAACCCAATGGAAAATGAGAGAGAGAGAGGGACAGATCGAGCGAAAGAGAGATAAACAGCGGAAAACGAGAGAGAGAGAGAGAGCGACAAATAGAGTGAAAGAGATAAACACAGTGGAAAACGAGAGAGAGAGAGAGAGAGAGCGCGACAGATAGAGTGAAAGAGAGATAAACAGCGGAAAACGAGAGACAGAAAGAGAGAGAGAGCGACAGATAGAGTGAAAGAGAGATAAACACCGTGGAAAACAAGAGAGAGAGAAAGAGAGAGAGAGAGAGAGAAGGATGACAGAGAGACAGGGGGACTGAAGGGAGAGAGACATAGGAAGAGCAGGGAGGATGAGTAAAGATGATAAGGGGGAATGCATCATGGGAGTTTTAATAACACGGTACGTCAAATCTGGCTAAGGACTGCAGCCGCCACTTGTCGGCGTGCGCGAGTGTGTGTGTATTCTCCCGTGTGTGTGTGTGTGTGTGTGTGTGCGCACGTGTACATTCGGGCGTCCCATTAAGCGTCGGGGCCCTCATCTGCATCAGCTAACATCACTCCTCCCCCTCCCCCTCCCATCCCACTTCAAACATGATGAGCAAGTGTATATTTTATGGGAAGTGCTTTGTGTACTTTGCGGCCCCGCAGGCGGATAATAAACGCTCGCCGAAGACGAGAGGCTCCCTGAGTGGCAGCTGGTGCTGAGATGGCGGGATTTTTTTTTTTTTCTCTCTCCCCCCCCCTCTCTCTCTCTGCACTGCGGCTGCTGCTAACATGTATTATTAAAAAGTAGTTGTTTTTATTTTATTTATTTTTTTTACGAGCCGTGATCCGGAGCTACACGGCGGTTAGCCGGCGGTCCCGAGGCGAGGCGGATCGATGCGCTAACAGGACGAGGCGGACCAAGAGGATCCGGTAATTGAAACGAGGTGCGGACGACTACAATGCCTCGAGTGAAAGAAAGAGAAAAAAAAAAAAAGAGAGGGGAGAAAAGGTGGTATCTGTTCGTTTTAAAGTGAGCGATGTTGTCAGAAATGTGCAGCTACAGCTAACTTTCAGTTTGTGGACGGAGGGAAGGGAAGTGGGAGAAGTGAAGTTCTGTAAGCAGATTTGTGCTGCGGATGCATTCTGGTTGCTGCCGCTATTAATGATGTCCGACTTCTGTACTCTACTGTGCTGTTTTTCCACTCTAGTTCACTCTATTCCACGGCACTGTATTCCACCCTAGTCTATTACTAGTCTATCCTGATTGATTAGATGTCAGTGTCCAACCTGCACGGCTTACAAGACACGTCCATGCATCATGTCGCCATATGGGAGCATAACAAATATTTCTAGACAAACTCAGGCACCAGAAGATGAAACATATGTCAAGTCTTTCATGTCCTTAGGTCCGTCTTGATGGAGATCTCCATCTCAATGAGAATACCTGATTACGTAAAGGATAAGGATAAGTGAAAAATGAAATGAGCAGAAATAGAAATAGTCATTTTGCTATAGAGCTCAACAGTGACCGCCCACTTTTGAACGGCTCCGGTTCCAGGAAGTGAATTTCCCATTCATTCCTCCATTGACGTTTCAGAAAATCCTTATATAAAGAGTTTTAAGCCTGGAACCAAGCCAACAAACTACGAGATGAATCATGATCATAAAACATTTGATTCGGAGCAAAAAAAAAAAAAATTGGAAAACGGAAAAAAAACAAAAAAAAACAACTTTGCCTTTTTTTCTGTTTTCCAATTTTTTTTGCTCAGGATCAAATGTTTTATGGTCACGATTCATCTCGTAGTTGGTTGGCTTGGTTCCAGGCTTAAAACTCTTTATATAAGGATTTTCTGAAACGTCAATGGAGGAATGAATGGGAAATTCACTTCCTGGAACCGGAGCCTTTCAAAAGTGGGCGGTCACTGTTGAGCTCTATAAAACACACTTGAATTTCCCTTTCAGTTTCTTCCAAATTGCACAAAAGACAGTTTCTCTCCTCCTGTTTCTATAGCGAACTCGATTCTTCTCGACTCTACCACAGAACTTGAAGGGATAGAACGGTCTTTCCCATTCAAATCAATGTTCCTGGATGACCGGAGTGGCGGCCATTTTTATATGAACCGCTGGACTAGCTTCCATATAAACCGACTTGCAACAAGTCACCGAGGCGAGAGGTTTTGCAGCAAAAAAGGAAAACTGGTGGAAGCTTGCAGGTGAATTAAGTTGTCAGTAATGTCACCAATTAAAGCTGATGGTCTTTTACAAGTTGCTGCTGTCTTTTTAAGTCGGTCAAAAGTTTTGACCTGCACAGTTTGTGGTTATAGTTGAGCTAATCTCAGTTTCAGCCAATGTCCATTAGCTGTAAGTTAGCAAACGCTAATTTTTATTCTCCACTAATGATAGGCTAAGCTACATTTGTTTAGAGCATTTAAGGGGCTATATTGAAGTGAAAGGTGCCTGTTTCATGATGCTAACCAGCTAGGTTTGCTAATTATGCAAATGTTGACTAGGAGAGCTAGAGAGAGAAGTCCAGTCTGTGATAAAGCTACGTCAGCCTCGTCGCTAACGTTAGCTTTCAGTTGAGTTTTGACAGTTTGCTAACAGACTCATCTGCTCAGTGTTGTCTTGTGTTGTCACCATAGCAACTAACCCTTAAATAGTCGCCATTTTATGGTGTACTAGCCAAATTACCATGGCAAACAGAAGGACCGTTCTATCCTTTCAAGTTCTGTGTACTCTCCTTTGCTCTGGGCGTTTTCCTACTCTTCCCTCGTTCCCTGTCCCCTCCTGTCTTTTCCTCTCCTCACCCGGTCTTGAGGTTTTCGATGGCCTCCTCCACGCCCTTCTGGTTGTTGCGGATCATGAACTGGTGCATGTTGGGATAGTTGGAGCGGATGTTCTCCTCGGTGCTGCCGTTCGGCACCGTGCCGAAACGCAGCGGCGGGTACTGCTCCGTCGGCTGCTGGAACTGCGGTGAGGAGACACAGAAGAAGAAGAAGAAGAAGAAGAAGAAGAAGAAGAAGAAGAAGAAGAAGAAGAGGGAGGTGGAGATTAAAGCGGCAGAAGGGAGCAACGGAGCGAAAGAGAGGTAGAAGAGGGAGAGAAGAGGTAATCTGAGCGCCGAACCCCTCTGCAGGATGAGCTGCTATGAACATTCAAAGTGTTTGTTTTCAAAGAAAGGCCTCTTTTCCACAGGTTTGTGAAGGGGAAGTGATAAAAGAGACGATGTTTAGAGTGTCAGAGCAGCAGGGAGCTGTGCGTTCTGCTGAAACTGCACAGAGAGATAAATAGAAAGACGGGAAGAGAAGGCGACAGGGAGGGAAGGAGAGCGGCGGGGGAGCGGATTTCAATTGCAACATTTTTTCTATTAGTAACTTAAGCAATTCCAAAGTTGTCCATCAGTTCTGAAAAAAAAATAAATAGAAAAAACAACCTTTGTGGGATGATTTAATGTTTCTTTCTCTCTCACTTCTCTTTCTGTTTACTTTTAAAGTCGAAAGTTGAGATGAAAAATGACTGTTTCTCCTTTTCCATGTCAATATACACCAAAAAACGTACAAAATGGGTTTTTTTTCTTGCCTTTTAATATCAAAACCTTTACTTTTACTTCCAGTGTATCTTTAATAAATAAATAAATAAAACCATCACAGATTTTTGAGCAGTAACATTCCTCTGCCCCTCCCATCAAATAAAACTGCCTTTCTCTCCCTAATTGATCTCCCATTGGTTTTTACACTTTTGATTGATCCCTCCCTGCGTTATGTCCCGCCCCCAACATCCTGTTTCAATGGGAAATACATCAAATCAAGGAAGTAAAGATGCTGTTTCATGGGGTCTTTAAGGTCACAATGAAATGAACAATGTTTATTTGACCTCATGCTGCACCAGTAGCTGTAAATACAAATTTAAACCAATAAAACATAACAGATTTTTTAACAATCCCTGCCTTTCTCTCCCTAACTGATCTCCCATTGGTTTTTACACTTTTGATTGATCCCTCCCTGCGTTATGTCCCGCCCCCCAACATCCTGTTTCGACAGGAAAAACATCACATTAAGGAAGTAAGATGCTCTCAAAATGCCGTTTCATTTGGACTTCTCACATGTTCTCATTCTCTAACTTTGACATTATGTAAATGTGGTCACTCTGAATCCTTACGGCTGTAATTCCCTGCTCATCTGTCCATCCATCAGTCCATGCATACACCTGTCAATCAACCCATCCACCCATCCTTTCCCCCCCCCCTCCCGCCTCCACGCCGTACCTTCTTGTCTGACAGCCCTGAGACGGTGTCGATGTACTCCTCCTGGATCATGAAGGCAGCCAGGTTGGCAGTGTAGGAGGCCAGGAAGATGACAGCGAAGAAGGCCCACACCAGCACCTGAACCAGCAGGACGAGATAACACTGAGAGGTCTGGGAGTATTTTAAGACTCCTCGCTGACACGCTTTTCACTTTTTGGCATTTCACTGCTAAGCATCAGCTAAAGCTCTCTCCTGCCTGGAGAGCTAGACTCGTACTTGTCCCTTCAACCTCAGAAAAAACATCGCTGCAACCTTGGTGTTTTTTTTTTGCTTTTTTGACTTTTTCTGACTTGAATTAAAAGTTTATAATGACGATAAAGTGATACTTCCATAGCCTAATAGCGCTGGTCAAGACATAAAGCCTCTTTGCGTCTGTCATGGTCATACATGTGAAAATTATATGTAAATCTTTTTTATTTTGCCCACATAATAGTTATTTGTAGTCGAGGCCATGCAAATAAAGATTGTGCCCAAATCAATAACACACAACAAAACCATATCACCCAAACTACTGCAATGTTTAAGATCCTTTGAAAGTCAGGAGGGAAGGCAGAGGGTTTTCCATCCTAGAGTCTCAGATCAGACTCTAGGATGGAAAACGCTCCAATTATAAAGAGGCTGTAGGGTGCCAGGGTGCCAGCCTGGGTGGATTAGTCTTAAACATTAAATTTGCACTTGTAATTGGTGATGAAGGGGATGAAGGGGGCTGTTAGCTCGCACAGCGCTCTTTGTTTGCGGCAAAACCTTCTTTGTGAATAAGATGAAACACTCTTAGCTCAAGCAAAAAATACGCAAATTGCCCTTGCAGTGCGATCTCAGTGAATCTGGAGCTTAGTGTCTTGCTCAAGGACACTTCAGCAGGGCGGGTGCTCTCCAACGTGAGGGTTTGAACCCGGGTCTTTCGGTTAAAGGACCCGTCTCCTTATTCGTGACGCCTCCCTGCTGAGTTTCATGACGTTTCGGCCCTTGTGAAACCTCTTAAAACCTTTCTGTATAACTCCAGTAATACAAGGTTGCCAATTATCCGCCCAGTGCATGCTGGGATAGGCTCCAGCCCCACCGCGACCCTGAATGGGAATAAGCGGGTATGAAAAATGAATGAATGACGGAATTAATTAATGGTTGTCAATTAGAGAATGAGCGTTCTTTTCTTCATACCCCCCCAAAAAACGCACTTCTTGCAGATCTGTATTTTTTGTTCGATAACTGGCTTTGGATAACCAGATAAGCCTTTATCATCTAATCCTTTTGTTACTTAAGATTAGCTTTGGTTCTCTGATATGATATTTTATCAGCTGACAAGTGTTATAGATATGAAAATGGATCAGAATCAGAATGGTGCTGCTGTCAGATGAAAACCTTGTGCGCTTAAAAAAAAACACACGCAGCTTTCCAGGAATTGACAAACATGAGAAACACTCTCTTCAGTTGTATTTTTGAATATTTAATTATGATTTGAATGGGTTTCATGGGCTACAGGATCATGAAACTTGCTCTACCTGCAGGGCCACGCAAACCTTCAGTTCAACTAAAGCCACGAAACTGAGAAGAAAAAGAAAAGAGAGAACCAAAAATAACTGGCTTTTCTTCTCTTCTGACCCCATTTGTAAAGTCTATTGAGCATCTAATGAGCACTTGAGATGATTGGGCTGGGTCTGAAAAGCACTCAGGCAGATAGTTAGAAGAAAAAAACACACAAAAAAAAAAAAAAAACACCTGGAGTATTTCACCTCCTGAGGCTCTTCGCCCTGGAACAGCAGAGGGGGCAGAACTCAACTGATTTCTCTGTTCATGTAGCGCAGACAGAGAGCAGCAGCAGGCATTTTAAAGATCACCACGGTCTCTCATGTGAAGCAAGAGAGTGAACACGTGAACGCATCATTGCACCAGAAACTGAAGTCTTTTTATGACAATAATGTAAATATTTATCTATATCTTAGCTATAAAATGCAGCAGATTTCCATCATCAATCAGTGGCTGCCTCTCAACTACATAGTATCTCTGGAATAGGTATATATATTATTTATTGCACTGTAAACAGGCAGAAAACCCATTTGGCACACATTTTGGGTATCCAAATGGCTAAAATATGGAGATCGCCTGGGTGTATCTCCATGACAACCTCTGTAAAATTGTTTTATTTTGTTGTATTGTCATCAGTTGTTGTCACTGTTGTAGTCAATGAGTAAGAGAAGATGTTCAGGTGCATCACTGTCCATGGGATCTTGGTTATAATGGTGTTATTGCCTTTAAAATTTAGATTGTATACTAGGCGAGGATGAAAATAGTAATTTGTCCTTTGTTCCATCTCCATTTACTCTGGAAGGGTAATAGTTATAGGTTTACTGACAATGCATTCATATTCCCTAGCTTCTTACCTATCAATGGAGGACAGAAACATGCATATAGGCCTTATAGTTGTGGAGCTATTCTTAATTCATTGTTCATTTTTCCCTGATTTTTGGCTGGGGTTAAGTTACTTTATGCAGTGTCTGCAGTTTTTGCCCCTGTGCTTTGTACTGAAGTTGAGATCTTGAGAATGGAGCAGTTTTGTTCACCTGCCAATAAACATTTCAATATAGAAATCAATCAAACACTCATCCAATTAAACAGCAAATTGCCAATCTAACTACTCATGCCATCAATCAATTGATTGGTCAGCCAGCAAATGAATGAATAAAGGAATCAATCAATCAGTCATCAGTCAGTCGGTCAAATCACCATGATCTTGCTGGTGGTTCCTCTGGGATTCTCCACAGGCACAGAGTTGTTGAAGACCAGCGCCCACAGCAGCCAGATGGACTTCCCTATGGTGAACTTAGAGCCGCCTGACTCTGGAGGAGAGAGAGAGGGAGGGAGAGAGAGAGAGAGAGAGAGAAAGAGAGAGAGAGAGAGAGAGGGAGAGAGAGAGAGAGAGAGAGTTAAAAGAATACACAGTTTTTAGGAGATTGGTCCATTGATCAACTTATCCGTTAAGTGATGAGAACAGGGACACCAAAATCATCCGTGTGTCCCTGGTGCATTGTTTGCTCTACTGCTCCATGCTAACACTTTAGCATACACTGTGTTGAGTGATAGGAGGCTCCATGCTAACACTTTAGCATACGCTATGTTGAGTGATAGTAGGCTCCATGCTAACACTTTAGCATACGCTATGTTGAGTGATAGTAGGCTCCATGCTAACACTTTAGCATACGCTATGTTGAGTGATAGGAGGCTCCATGCTAACACTTTAGCATACGCTGTGTTGAGTGATAGGAGGCTCCATGCTAACACTTTAGCATACGCTGTGTTGAGTGATAGGAGGCTCCATGCTAACACTTTAGCATACGCTGTGTTGAGTGATAGGAGGCTCCATGCTAACACTTTAGCATACGCTGTGTTGAGTGATAGGAGGCTCCATGCTAACACTTTAGCATACGCTGTGTTGAGTGATAGGAGGCTCCATGCTAACACTTTAGCATACGCTATGTTGAGTGATAGTAGGCGACTAGCATTATTATCCAAAACTTGTCGCAGCTCTAAAGCTAAATGGTTAGTAATCTTAAATGATATGTGGTTAAGGCTGACAGTTTTGTGCAAAATCTGGTATAAAAACAATGTACTGTTTTTAACTACCAGGAACTACTTTCCTTGTTTATATGGGAAGTGAAGGTGGTGGTGATGGGAGACTGTGAACAGGTAAAAATCACTGTGTGGCGGATGAATACGTGGTTGCTCACCTGAAATAGTTCAAAAAATAAACCTGACTACATCAGCTATCTTGGATTAATGATATTTCCTTTTTTAAAATCTAATCTACAGGCCATACAATAACAAACAATAGCTTTTTATTAGTATAAGGTCAGCTTTCTTAGTTTAGATAATATTAGTGGCCTAGTGTATGCTAAAGTGTTAGCATGGAGCAGGAGAGCAAGTGATCAACTGGGGACACAAGAATGATTTGGTGTCCGTATTCTCATCACTCGTCAACAGTTAAGTTGACCAAAGGGACAATCTCCCCAAAAACATGGTGAATTCCTTTAATGAGCTGTTGAAGACCAGCACCCACTATGGTTAAAGACCCTGTGAAGTGTCACGGAGAATGTGATTTGCTTTTGTGTATTGACGTATTTCCAAATGAAACAGAAAGTCAGGGTGGGAAGCGTCAGTGGGAGGGGCTTATTTGAATATTAATGAGATGTGGAGGAAGTGGGCGGACAGCAGTCTGCACTCGGTTCACCCGTCTGGGAAAAGAGTTTTACCTTCATCCATGTTGCAGCTGAACTGAGCTTAAATGATAGAAAAAATAGCTGGGAGGGGGGATGATTATCAAAATTTCATTGGATGAAATTTTTGTCTCCGCCCCCGAGTGCCGGAGGAGAAATGTGCTGTTTACTGGAAAGAAACGATCTGTTCATTTTGATATAAAATTTTTTGATATAAAATTTTGGGTTTTTTATACCAAAAACCCCAATAAAAAATGAAAAAAGTAAAATAAAATCTATAAATCAACATTTTTGTCATTTTTTTGGCCTGTATTGGTGAACAGAGGAACACTAAATCCAGCAACATCGGCAAAAAGCTAAAAAAAAAAAAGTGATTTTTCATTTCACTGGGTCTTTAACTTCGAACCACATGACTCTGAAAGGACAGATGAGATGGAGGGAGAGATGAGAGAGAAAGTGTGAAGACTTACACTTCGACACCCCACTAAAGTACATATTCAGTATGAATTTGGATCCAAATGATTCCCAGGAAAAGGGAGAGGAGTTATGGACTTATTCAAGACTAAAAGCCCACGGCAGATTTCCCTACGGTGAACTAAGAACCGTCTGACACTGAAAGCAGAGACGGGGAGACGGAGGGAACGAGGGAGTAAAAACGAAAGATCTACTGTGTTATTAAAGAATAAGGCTTGCAGCGCACTTTGTCGAACGGAGAATCGCGAAAGGTGGAGAAGACGGAAGGACGGAGGGATGGAGGAAGGGAAGAGGAAATAAGGGATCGAAGGATCCGTTGAGTTGAGTCAACAGTCGACTTCTCTACGGCGAAAGAATAGAAGGGACAGAAGAATCTATTGAGTTATTCAAGGCTGAGGCCCACAGCAGACTTCATTTTGTTGAACACAAAAAAATCATCAAACTCTGAAAGATGAAAGAGGGAAGGAGCGAGGGAGGGATGGAGGGAGGGAAGGAGGGAGGGAGGCAGTGGAAGAGATAGACGCATCTATTGAGTTATTGAAGACTATAAGGCTGACAGCAGATTATTTTTTTGACGCTGAGCTAGGAATCGTCAAATTCTGAAGGTTTTTCGGGCGGATAGGAAGACGGAGGGAGGGAGGGAAGGAGAGACGGCTGGAGAAGGGATGGAGGGAAGGAGGGAGGATGAGATGAAAGGAGGAAGAGATGTAGAAGAAGGGGCGAAAAAGAGATTGTTAAAGTGATTGTTGATAATTGTAAATAGGCGGGGAAAAAAATGACAGAATCTGCTTTGTCAAAGTTTTGTCTCCCACTTTTTTCGCCTATTTACAATTATTGATGAACATTATTTTCTTCATTTCCAAGTTTCCTTCAACCGGATTTCAGTGTTTCACTTGTTCAAAGGTTTAATAAACATAAAGAAAGAGATTCACTTAAAAAATATTCAGCAGCATGACTAGTTTTTTTTATATATATATATTGTCAGAATCTGCTTTATGTGCTAGAAGTGTGATTTTCAGACTGTTCCTCCATACAATGGCAGTGAATGGAGAGAGAGAAAAAAACACAATTCTCCAGTCTCCTCTACCGGAGCAACAGATCACAGAATCACTGATTTTGGGGGTTTTATCATGGAGGAAGAGACACAACCCAAGACACTACCAGAGCCACACAGAGCTTTAAGTGTTTGGGAGAGGAGGAAGGACAAAAACACCCACAGGAGTGACAGCCAGTGATAAACAGTTTTCGTACGCACCTCGAACGCCACTCCAACATATTTCTACTTGTGTCAATTTATTAGGGAGTAATAGGGTTGCAAATAATCACTGAAAATGAATGTAGCGGCGCAGAGGAGCAGCCAGTAAACACTCAGGATAAAAGTTGGACTGACAAGTACTGTCAACACGTCAAAATCAACCTCCGCCGCGCCGTCAGCGTCTGCTCCATTCAAATTAAATCAGGCAGATCGTGGGTACGGATTGGTTGTTTTGACTCATATTTCCCCCTAACATATACAATCAAAAAGTGGAGACGCTTTGCATAATTTGAGCAAAAACACCCTCCGCAAATCAGGCCCCCCGCTTACATAACTGCCGAAGTGACAAGCGGGTAATAATGCGGTGAAATGAGCAGTGGCGGTGGGTTGATTGGCGTGCCGACGCTGAAGTGACTCTGTCTTACTCTTGGCGCTCTGCAGGCTGCGGTTGTATCCCACGGGGCTGAAGAACTCAAAGATGAAGACGGTGACAGCCACCACCGACAGGCACATCACAAACATCATCACCCACACCGCCGGGCTGTAGGGCTCTGCAACACACACACACACACACACACACACAGGCAAATATCAGATACAAGTTTCAAAAGTTTGCCTGTCATCTCAAAAGCAGAGTTATATCAAAGGTTTAACTGTCTGTGGACAAAGAAACAGTGAGACCAGGGTCCGAAATTAACTCCCACCAAGCACCGAATGCCGGTAAAATCTCTTCTTTGGTGGATAAATCTCGACTTTTTGAGATGACAACATTTGAAAACCTCGGTTATATTCAGGCTTTGGTATTATTGTGCGTTCATGTGCTATCGGATTTATCAGAAAAACAAATTTCCTACTTGGAAATTTCACACGAACGCCCTCCTCCAGTTGGATGATTAAGTCAGAAACTCCGGAAATGTTGTTTTTGTGTCAAGTCAAGTTCGTCAAATTAACTCGTTAATCTGCAGGACGTCTGTGTTTGTTTATCGTTTATCTTCCAGGTTTCATTTTCCCGACAAAATAGCTCATGAACGCAACATTTCCACAACAAACACATTATGAGGCAGAAAGTCTTAATTTGAAAGGTATGATACAAAGATAAAAGATGAAAGATGATGAAAGATTCATTTCAACAACAGGTTAGATGCCTGGTGCACAGTGACTTTCTCAGCTGCTGGTTTCATGTAATATTGAATTTACTGTAAATATGAGAAACACTGTTCACCTCCCAGTAAGATGTGGGAATTTTCTGTGGACTCCCATGTCTCCCAGTTGGAGTCACACGTTGCGGAAGTGTGTCAACATAGCAGGC
>NC_136015.1:23298598-23311098 GCF_048128805.1 Centroberyx gerrardi | reverse complement strand
TTCTCGGAGCTGGAGCCTCTTTATCAGAAGGAATCAGCCGGTGGTTTGGTGTGAGGGTTTTGCTGCGGCGTCTGTTTGTCGAGGCTTTTACCTCTGAATTGCCAATATGAGTGACAGCCTTACTACTGCAGCCGAGACACCGTGACCCGGCCTGCCTCCGGCTGCTGCTCTAACCACCCCACACACACACACACACACACACACACACACACACACAACACACACACACACCAACACTCTCCCTCCACTTCTGTTCACTCACTGTTCAATTTTCTCCTGCCTCTCTGCCAGCTCCCTTGACAGTTTAAGTGTTTGTTATCGTCCAGGTTCATACTTTGTGTCCTACCTTTCTGTCTCTATGGTCTGTCTGGGTCTCTGGGTCTGTAACACTGTCTGTCTGTCTGTCTGTCTGTCTGTAACACTGTCTGTCTGTCTGTCTGTCTGTCTGTCTGTCTGTCTGTCTGTAACACTGTCTGTCTGTCTGTCTGTCTGTCTGTCTCTCTGTCTGTCTGTCTGTCTGTCTGTCTGTCTGTCTGTAACACTGTCTGTCTGTCTGTCTGTCTGTCTGTCTCTCTGTCTGTCTGTCTGTCTGTCTGTCTGTCTGTCTGTAACACTGTCTGTCTGTCTCTCTGTCTGTCTGTCTGTCTGTCTGTCTGTAACACTGTCTGTCTGTCTGTCTGTCTGTCTGTCTGTCTGTCTGTAACACTGTCTGTCTGTCTGTCTGTAACACTGTCTGTCTGTCTGTCTGTCTGTCTGTCTGTCTGTCTGTCTGTCTGTAACACTGTCTGTCTGTCTGTCTGTCTGTCTGTCTGTCTGTCTGTCTGTAACACTGTCTGTCTGTCTGTCTGTCTGTCTGTCTGTCTGTCTGTAACACTGTCTGTCTGTCTGTCTGTAACACTGTCTGTCTGTCTGTCTTTCTGTCTGTCTGTCTGTAACACTGTCTGTCTGTCTCTCTGTCTGTCTGTAACACTGTCTCTCTGTCTGTCTGTCTGTCTGTAACACTGTCTGTCTGTCTGTCTGTCTGTCTGTAACACTGTCTGTCTGTCTGTCTGTCTCTCTGTCTGTCTGTAACACTGTCTGTCTGTCTGTCTTTCTGTCTGTCTGTCTGTAACACTGTCTGTCTGTCTGTCTGTCTGTCTGTAACACTGTCTGTCTGTCTGTCTGTCTGTCTGTAACACTGTCTGTCTGCCTCTCTGTCTGTCTGTCTGTCTGTCTGTCTGTCTGTCTCCCTGTCTCCCTGTCTGTCTCCCTGTCTGTCTGTAACACTGTCTGCCTGTCTGTCTGTCTGTCTGTCTGTAACACTGTCTGTCTGTCTGTCTGTCTGTCTGTAACACTGTCTGTCTCTCTGTCTGTCTGTCTGTCTGTAACACTGTCTGTCTCTCTGTCTGTCTGTCTGTCTGTAACACTGTCTGTCTGTCTGTCTGTCTGTCTGTAACACTGTCTGTCTGTCTGTCTGTCTGTCTGTAACACTGTCTGTCTGTCTGTCTTTCTGTCTGTCTGTCTGTAACACTGTCTGTCTGTCTCTCTGTCTGTCTGTAACACTGTCTGTCTGTCTGTCTGTAACACTGTCTGTCTGTCTGTCTGTCTGTCTGTAACACTGTCTGTCTGTCTGTCTTTCTGTCTGTCTGTCTGTAACACTGTCTGTCTGTCTCTCTGTCTGTCTGCCTGTCTGTCTGTCTGTCTGTCTGTCTGTCTGTAACACTGTCTGTCTGTCTGTCTCTCTGTCTGTCTGCCTGTCTGTCTCAAGTAGTTTTCTTCTTCAGGTTTTGCACAACCCAACATCAGCATTGTTGCAATATTTGGGGATTTTTTTTGGCGAAATTTGATGTTTCCCTTCAGCTTATTCTTATTCAAAACTTCAGTTTTTGCATAAAATGGCTTGAAGGAAACGCCATTGGTGTGTGTGTGAAGGTGTTGGAGGATGGATTGAGTCCCGCTGCTCATTTTTCAAAGCTTTAATATTAAAAGCAGCGTGTTTTCAGCTGCAGCAGCCTGGATCCTTTTATTCCTTTGCTTGTTTTCCATTCACACACCTTGGTGGAGCTGCAAGGTTTTTCACCCCGCTGCTGATTTTAAGATTGATAATGTTTTAATATGAATATTTTGTTAAAGAACGAATGTCTCTCTCTTGAATGTCTCTCTCTCTTCCTCCCTCCCTCTCTCTCCCTGTCTCTCTCACACACACACAGACAAACAGTATACACACATGCATGCACACACACACACACACACACACACACATCCTTGCACACACATAATCGAGTACAAGCATCCACAGTCTCTGTTGTTTCTCTTCCCCTCCCTCTCTCTCCGTGCTCATGTGCACACAAATCCACACACACTTCCACACACACACACGTCCGCACACACACATCTACACACACAAACACACACTGAAGGTCATGCTACAGTACGCAGCTGCTGCAGGTTTAGATAAATTATGAAGCAAGGTTAAAGCTAGCTGGTGATTCATTTGAAAGTACAGCTAATGCAAACTGCAGCAAGCGGAAAATACAAGGCTGTTGAGTGGAAAAAAAAATTGATTCTTGAAAAAGTAAACTTTCTAATATTATTTAATATTTTTTCTTATTTTCACAGGACAAACGTGCATTCTTGGAGTTGTATAGTAGGTTCTGGATGGCTCAGTGGACCCTGGGGTCATGGAAGTTATTCTGAACATCTTTCTGTACGTCAAAATGAGAATTGCTTTTATTTGCCTTTTAGTGTAACTGAGTTGGTTAAATGATGCAGGACTGACTCACTATAGGAGCAGCAGAAAACATGACAGGACATCACATACAGTGCAGATAAGACTCATGGCGGGACAGCAGACTAAACCCATCTCTAAATCCACTAAAAGTACCTGCTGGTCCCTCATGCGGGATCATCGCAGCCGAGCCACTTTGTTCAACCCCGCAGAGCTTTATTTTAAATTCTAGCCGAGATCCCAAGGTTTCCAAAGACACCAAACATGTCCTGCTGAATTACAGGGAAATGTGTAGAAAATGACAAAACAGATAGATTTTTTTTCCATTTGATGTGATGGTGCAGCCATGAAAAAAATGGCGTCTGAATATTTCTCTCAATATAAGCAGCTATGGCTTCAATGAAATGTAAAAAAAATTCTAACTTTGAAGCTACTACTGCTCGGGGTGCAAGGGGTTAAAAATATAAGACCCTGTGGTTTTTACATGACAGCATCGATACTTCAGTCGATATTTTAGTCTGAGGTTTTGAGGCACATCCAGAAGTCTCAAGACCCACCAGGCTAATGCTTCCTTCCTTCCTTCCTTCCTTCCTTCCTTCCTTCCTTCTGCATTCATTCTTAGCAAGCCTAGTGTGTGTTTAATCAGTTCCTGTAAAACTGTAAGGTGTTTTGTGAGCGGTATCTCTTTCCACAATTCAGAATTTTCTTCCTCTCTTCTTCCTCTTTCCTTCTCTCCCTCTCTCTCACACTTCTTCCTCCCGTCCTTCCCTTCTCCTCCCTTCCTCTCCCTCACAGTGCTGTCTGTCTATAATCTGTGCTGGTTCAGTTGATGTGGTTTCTCCTGAGGGAACATCCGTCAGAAACAGCTGTCTCTCCTCCCTTGCTTGCTTCGGTTTCTCTTTCTCTCTTGATTCCCTCTTTCACTTTCAATCTTTCCTTCTGTCGTTCCTGCCGTTCCTCTGGCCTTCCTGACTTCTATCCCTCGTTCCCAGTAACCCCCCTCCCCACACACACACACACACACACACGAGGCTGTGGAGTCACTTTCAGCCCTGTGGCCCGGCGGTCTTAAGATAAAACGGCCTTGGGAGCCCCACACCTCCATCCAACCATGACATGTTTCAGATTGTCTCCTAAATCTCCTCTGACAGATGGATAGATGTACTACTGTAGCTGTGTAAGTATGAAATGGATCCCTTAAGGAGCGGGGGGGAAATAGGTCAGGTCTATGAAGGGAGGCTGGAAGTCGACTCTCTGAGCCCACTTGTTTCAAATCGTGTGCCGGAGAACTCGACTTAGCTTTTCTTGCAGGAGGCGCTTCCGGTTTTGAGGCTGTTGTTGCGTCGTATGGCTTGGAAATAGATCTAATTTAAAGTTTAAGCTATTATATGGCTTAAATAGTCATACTAAGGTCTTGAATCTGATAGTTGTGATTTTCTTTTAGATTGTAAAATTGCATTTTGAACAAATAAATACTTTGTCCATAAGGGCTTCTTTTATACTGTTACAGTGAAGAAGAGTCTTAGGTGGGGAAGCTAACAGCAAAATGTATGATAGTTAAAATAATCATGTAAATAATTACAAAGCTAACAATTGTTAAAGCAGCAGAGTCATGCGGGGTCGAGGGTGAATACTGTTGAATTTAAATATTGAAAGCCTCATTCTCCTTTTTCACTGTTTCTTTTGACAAAAAAAATGCCAAAAGACGTTTCAATCCAATCACTTGATGATGGGAGCGTTGGTAAATTATTAATATACAGTGGTGTACTTTACTTCAATTGTTAATTGCTGTCTTTGTTTAATTTTTGCTTTTCTTTAGGTTTTGTTTGAATATTGGTATCTTACAAGCCTAATACTCATAAAATAAACTGTATTGACTTTATTGAAGTCACATTCTTACACTGTAAAAACACTTAAGAAATGTAACAAATCAATCAATCAGTCATCAACCAACAACCAACCAGCCAATCAACCAATCAGAGGCAGATTCCTCCAACTAGCTTTACCTACACAGTAAAAACTCTCCATTAAGACGATATGAACTTGTTTGATCCCTGAAGGGAAACTGGGTCATTTGAAGCAGCAACAAACAGGATAGAGATAAAAAATACAATGAATAAAAAAAATGTTCCAGACTGAGGATACATCATGATCTGAATCCTGACAGTACAGCGCTCCTATTGGCTGGAAAGAATTCCTCCTATATGTTGAGTATTGACAGATTTAAACGTTTACAAATTCAGAAATCCCGGTCAAGTCCAGAGTAAATGTGCCCTGCTGGCTGTTGTCCTGATCAGATGTAGGGCGCAGACGGAGGGTTTGGGGCGCGTCTCTCCTGTGAAGAGTGCGGAGAGACGCGGCCGGGCGCTAACGAGTCACTCTCCTCCGGGGTATCGTCCCATCTGGCCCGCGGGACAGAGACACGGCCGCGCCTCCGCCAGCCGCCGCTCAGATTAAAACATCTGAGCATGTCTGGAAATATCTGAAGCAGCTCTATCTCCCTCCATCAAAGCCTCGCTCGCTCTCCAGCTCAACCCCTCTCTCTCTCTCTCTCTCTCTCTTCCTCTCTTCTGTTTGGATTATATTGGGACATGAGAAGACTCTCTCTCTCTCTCTCTCTCTCTCTCTGTAACTGTCTCTCACTCTTTTCTTCTGCTTTTCCCCTTTCGCTTTGTCTTCATCTTTCTGTGTCACTCTCTGTCTCTCTCTCTTTATCCTGCTCTCTCTTTCTCTTTTCTCTCTCTCTTTCTTTCTTTCTCTCTCTCTCTTTGTCTCCTTACCCCTGTCTCTCTTTCTTTCTTTCTCTCTCTCTCTTTGTCTCCTTACCCCTGTCTCTCTCTCCTTCTTTCTCTTACTTTCTCTCTATCTCCCTCCATCAAAGCTTCGCTCGCTCTCCAGCTCAACCCCTCTCTCTCTCTCTCTCTCTCTCTCTCTCTCTCTCTCTTCTGTTTGGTTTATATTGGGACATGAGAAGACTCTCTCTCTCTCTCTGTAACTGTCTCTCGCTCTTTTGTTCTGCTTTTCCCCTTTCGCTTTGTCTTCATCTTTCTGTCACTCTCTCTTTATCCTGCTCTCTCTTTCTCTTTTCTCTCTCTTTCTTTCTTTCTCTCTCTCTTTGTCTCCTTACCCCTGTCTCTCTCTCCTTCTTTCTCTTTCTCTCTATCTCCCTCCCTCTTGCCATCTGTCATTATCTCTCTCTCTCTCTCTTTCTTCATCCCATACTTCTCTCTTTCTCTCTCTTTCTATCTAAGTCCCTTTCTTTCTCTTTCTCCCTCTCTCTTTGTCTCTCTTTCTTTGTCCCATATTTCTCTCTTTCTCTCTCTTTCTATCTAAGTCCCTTCCTTCATCTCTCTCCCTCTCTCTTTGTCTCTCTTTCTTTGTCCCATATTTCTCTCTTGCTCTCTCTCCCTCTCTCTTTCTCTCTCATTCTTCCTCCCATACATCTCTCTTGCTCTATCTCTCTCTCCCTCTTCCTCAGCTCTCCTCCTCCTCTCATCTCTCCATCTCTTCATGCTTGGAAATGTCTGGAATTAGTCTAAGGAGATTTGTAAATTAAGTGGTGTTATCTTGCGAGGGGCAAAGTTTGACTGAGACGCATACTTGATGAAAAAAAAAAAAAAAAAAAAAAGTCACCCCTTCTTCTTCCCTGCAAAGAAACAGTGTGAGCTCATTTGAATACTGAGAACAGATTTTTTTTTTTTTTTTTTTCTCCCAAAGGGTATCGGCGGAGAGAAAAGACACAAATCTAAAAGTCAGGGAGGAAATCTGGTTTGCTCTGAGATGCAAAGCCATGAGAGAGAAAACTGGGGGAGCTTTCCAAGTGGGAGACAAAAGCTTGGGAGGAATCAAGGCCTCTTACATAATTGAGGATCGTTCACATCGCACTGTGCAGGGTTATGTAAGTTATCAGGGCCGATGCAGAACATTACTGCACCCCTACGTTTTGGGTTTCAAGGAAAAAAAAAAAAAATCCGCCCCGACACACTTTTAACACCGCCGAAAAACACTTCTGTTGTTCGGAGGGTGCGTTCTTCTTCACGTCCAGACGTTTCCGGCAGCAGCGACGGAGTCTGATGTGAGAAAACGTTTCAGGATGTAAAACATCAGCGGTAAACGTCAGGTTTTGGTGTCAGTCCCTCAGAATCAAAGAGCGAGGGCTTCTTTCTAGAGCCGCCGTTTTGCACCGAGAGACGTTCAACAATCATACAGGAGAGAAATCCATCGTAGAAGAGGAGAGAGACCAGTTTCTCCACCCACAGGAGCAGGAGAGAGACCAGAATGCACTGCAGCAGAGAGACACAATACGTTTTTTTTTTTTTTAGAAAGGGACGACTCCCACTTTTTGTTGACTGGAAAAACTTTGCTCTCTTGCTCTTACTACGCTATCTTCCTACCTCCTCCTGCACAGAGAAACCCACAGCCGAATGCAACAAGTTCAGGCATGATGTCAGGGGGTAGAATGTCGAAAGGCATTCTGGGAAATGTAGGAAATCACTAACCAATCTAAATAACTCCTAGAATGCACTGAACATCACAGATTGATGATATTTAACATGGACGTCCCAGGACATCCCCCCTCTCCGCCCCAGTCACTAATCTGGGTGTTAGGTTTGACCCTCACCTGACTTTTCACGGCCATATAAAACATCTGTGCAAGACCTCTTTCTACCATCTCAAAAACACAAAACTTGTCCATGCTTTTATCTCCTCAAGACCGGACTACTGCAAGGCACTCTTCGCTGTCTGGGATCCCTGGCAGGAGCATCCAGAAGCTCCGGTATAATCCAGAACAGCGCTGCCGGGATCCTGATGAGAGCGCGAAAACACGAACACATGACACCGACTCTGTTTTCATTGCACTGGCTCCCTGTCTCCTTCAGGGTCGACTACAATGTCCTGCTACTCACCTACAAATGCATTAACAGACATGCACCTCCCTACCTACAAGAACTGATCACCCCACAAACCTCCACCCGCACTCTCAGATCTGGCAACAGTCTGCTCCTCCGGGCCCCCCAGCACCAAGCCCCGCACCACGGGGGATCGGGGACCTTCTGCTTGCGGGACGGCCTTCCTAACCATCTAAGGGCAGCGCAGACCCTGGACTCTTTCAAGACGGGCCTAAAAACCTTTTTTATTCAGGAAGGCTTTTTCGTGTTAACTTTTGTTAGCGATCTCTTCTTTTTTCTTCGTTTTTATTTTTATGTTTTTAACCCTGTAGCACTTTGAGATTCACTATGAATGAAAAGTGCAATACAAATAAAATGCATTATTGTTATTTATTATTAACAGTGTATGAATATCCGAGAGTGGGTTTTTCCTTCAAGAAAACACATTTTTATCTGAATTGTATCTGTATTTCATCTGTATTTTATCTGAATTTCATCTGAATTTTATCTGTATTTTATCTGTATTTCATCTGAATTGTATCTGTATTTTATCTGTATTTCATCTAAATTGTATCTGTATTTCATCTGTATTTCATCTGTATTTTATCTGTATTTTATCTGTATTTTATCTGTATTTCATCTGTATTTCATCTGAATTTTATCTGTATTTCATCTGTATTTCATCTGTATTTCATCTGTATTTCATCTGAATTTTATCTGTATTTTATCTGTATTTCATCTGTATTTCATCTGAATTTTATCTGTATTTCATCTGCATTTTATCTGTATTTTATCTGTATTTCATCTGTATTTCATCTGTATTTCATCTGAATTTTATCTGTATTTTATCTGAATTTCATCTGAATTTTATCTGTATTTCATCTGTATTTTATCAGTATTTTATCTGCATGTCCTCTGTATTTCATCTGTATTTTATCTGAATTTCATCTGAATTTTATCTGTATTTTATCTGTATTTCATCTGTATTTCATCTGCATTTTATCTGTATTTCATCTGTATTTCATCTGTATTTCATCTGAATTTTATCTGTATTTTATCTGAATTTCATCTGAATTTTATCTGTATTTCATCTGTATTTTATCAGTATTTTATCTGTATTTCATCTGTATTTTATCAGTATTTTATCTGCATGTCCTCTGCTGCTCTGAAACCTGTTTGTCATGATTAAATCCGACTAGACTTGAAAGGGTTTGCTTGTAGGCCTGCACTTGGCTCTCAGTAGTCCTGTAAAGGGATATTTCATGAATAGTTCCAAACTATTTTGTCCCGACCTGAATGATGAATGATTCCCTGATAAACATTTTAACTGCTGCCTTTGGTTCATTATGAAATTTGACGTATTTCTTTGATTTGATTCAAATTG
Source organism: Centroberyx gerrardi (assembly GCF_048128805.1). Lineage (NCBI taxonomy): Eukaryota > Metazoa > Chordata > Actinopteri > Beryciformes > Berycidae > Centroberyx > Centroberyx gerrardi. The sequence goes on along the minus strand of NC_136015.1, from coordinate 23,302,118 downwards.
CTTCAAAACCCTATTCACTTTTTTAAGCATGTCGCTGTTGCTTGAAAACCTTGAATTTTTACCCACAAGAGTTTACTGCACATTTTATCAGGTTGTATTGTGAATGATGCGGCCTTGACTTTAAAGTCAAAACATTTTCTGAATAGATGGCTCGTGATAAGCCTTAATCCTTTCGGTGATGTCTGATGAGATCATACTGACGTAGTTTAACATACTGTAAGCGTTATTAGATACAAAAATGTAAACGAATCAGAAGAATGCTGCCATGAAAAACTTTTAAAAAAAATCATCTTTTCAGGAATTTTGTGTTATTTTCAGATTCACAATATGAAGTTTTGAAATGTTATTATGAATTTTCATTGTCCCACGGTGTCAACAAACTTGTTCTATAAAGTAGAATTTACCAGAAAATGGAGTAAGGAGGTTTTTCCACATCAGCAGCAATCAGAAACTACTTTTTTTCAACATTATCCATAACAGGAATTTGGGGCGAACTGCTTATACATCACTTCATAAAGCTTTAGTTAACTCAACGAGGGTTTATTTTCTGCCTCATGATGTCACTCAATGGGATATGCGTGAGACATATTACTTTTGTTTGTTTTGGCGAGGTAACCCTTTAATATCACAACACCTCCACAACAGAAGAAAATAAGATCACAACGATGGAAACAAAACAGTCAGTGGAAACTGTGGGACCAGAACTCCTTTTGCTGCATTGCTTGGTTCAAAAACACAAATAATAATTAGGAGAGAGAGAGTACAACAGATATGAATCTAATTAGCGTTCAGGACAGCTGATTGGGTTTTCCACATCTGCAATAAACAACCCGGCGAACCCTCGCCCTCACCCGAGGCGAACACACACGCTCCTCAGCACACCCTCCATCATTTATGCTTCCCCTAGCAGTTTGCTGGGGAATAAATTGGCTCTTGGAATAATAATTCAGGGTTTCTTTGAACTTCTTTTACAGGTGCAAAGCATAAAAGTTTGATATATATTGACACACGTGCAGCTAAACTAATTTCAAGTTTGAAAACGCAATCTACTGACTACTGAAGAGGCTTTGGTTAAGTTCAGCTTAGTTTAGCTTTATTTATTTAACGTTACTTCACGTTACTTTGCTATATTTCTCTTTACTATATTAGGAAAAAAGACAATAGTCATGTCAATTTAAAATGGTGGATTACATTCATCACTATGTCTCTGCAAGCTGTTTTTAATGGATTTTCAGTGGGTTTAGACTCTTCATAGGCAAATAATGACAATAGGAGAAAAATAAAATGACACCGGTATACTTTAACCACTTTGTGACGGTCGTTTTGAGTCCCTACTGGTAAACATGCACATGACTTCACCCGGGGATGCAAAATGGCCCCCCGAGGCGACGACTCACCGAGGAAAGCGGAGGGCGAGACGGTGCCGTTGCTACGGGAGACCATGACGCTGATGCCGGTCTCCACGAACGGGACGGAGAACTCCACGACCTCTGACCTCTCCTCGTTGATGGTGAGAGAGCCGATGGCCATGTCGGCCCTGTTGTTCACCACCTGGGAAGACAGGAGGGCTGCGGTTAGTGCGCGTGTGTGTGTGTGTGTGTGTGTGTGTGTGTGTGTCAGGTTTCACTGTGCTTGCAAGTCTCAGAGAGCTAAAAGAAAAAAAAGGTTTTAATAGGAACATTTTTGCCCACCAAAACAAGAAAGTGTTTATTTAAATGTGGTGTCACAAGTTCAAATCCCTGCTCCTGTTGTGCTGTGTCATCTCTCTTCTTCTTCTTCTATCGTCTCTTCTCTCTTCTTCTTCTATCGTCTCTTCTTCTCTCTTCTTCCTGTCTGCTGTATCCTCACTATCTAATTACTGAAAAATACTACAGTTGTGAACTCTGCACTCTGCTAAAAAGGACCGCCTGGAGACTTCGCTGCATAAAGAAGAGCAGGCGGGAAAAAAAAATGTGCAGCACTGAAGGTGTTCTTTGAAAAGAAAGATCCAAGGCGCTCTTCAGGAATAGTCTAAAAAAAAAAAATAAAAAAAATAAAAAAGAAATCCTTTAATTCAGAAGCTTAGCCACTGAACTGGATGAAACGTCGAGTGTGTTTCTGGGTTTGCTTTTGCTCGAGGCGTGCAGCATGAAACACATCAGGTCGGCCTGTGTTCTTCCAAGAGTTGAACATGAATATATTATGCGTTTTTAATTAATTCAATTCTACAATTAGGCTACTTTAAAAGCCTCATCTTCCAGCGACCTCATCATCCCGGTCAAATCTCTAAACTTAATCCCTGACTGCGGCTCGGAAAATCTGGAGAAGAAAGAACGACAAAAGGCTCCTCCTCCCTCACCAGCATCAAGGCGTTTAACCGGTGTTGTTTTCATTCAGTCTCCATCTTTGTCCCTCAGCCTCACTGTGGTGTTTCTGCTCTGCACTTCCCACAGATCACCTGTCAATCAAACAGTGTGGGCGGAGCTTGGATTCTCTGTTGCTGCAGTTTGAGTTTCTCTTTTCTTTGTCTGTTCAGCCATGGTGGCTCTCGCTGCTAGGGCTGCACGATATATATCGTTTCAGCATCGTCATCGCGATGTGCGCATGCGCAATAGTCACATCGCAGGACGTGCGATGTCAAGTAAGGCAAATTAACTCAAACACGTCATGCTACAACTTTTTTGCTGCTTGATACAAAAGGAAAACTCGCACGGTTCTCATTTTCCATGACTAATCTACAAGAGAAGTCTGTCTGATATAACATAAGGATTTAAGAGTTTGTTATAAGAGTAGCGTATGTTACCTTTCCAGCTGTCGCGGCTCCGAACCGTAGTTGGGAAGCCTCTGGTGTTGTGCTAGCCTACTTTAGCTTAGCCTGGCTCGTAGCTGGTAACAAGCTTTACTCACTTAGCATCCTGCAACTCACTCTGGCTGCGGCTAAAAACACACTCACTTCCTACTACGTTACCCACAAGGCCACCTTCTTAAAGGGGCAAGGCTTGATAGAGCTATTCAAGTCATTTGGTGAAAATTCCTGTATTTTTTCATATCGCAATATATATTGCAGAAAAAAAAAATATTGCAATGTCAGTTTTTTCCAGTATCGTGCAGCCCTAATCACTGCTCATGCTAACTACCAGTTCTTCTTCTTCTGTTGATTCAAAACAAACCGGAAACCCAGGAAAGAGCGACCAGACAGTCATCGACTGGATATAGGCTGAACCACTGTTGTGTTATAGAAATTGGTGATAGAGAAGTAGCAAAACGGGCAATTTATTTATGTGAAAATGTTGCAGATTATTACGTTAACCCTAACTGCTGCCAACAGTAGAAACTGTGGCTGTGCTTGGCGGCTTTGTATGAATGTGTGAAGAAGGATGCTGCTGAAAAAGAACATGTGTATTCAGTCAACTTCCTCTGGATGAATAGAGGTAAAAAAAATAAAAAAACTTCAACTTTGCTTGCTGGAAAAAACCTCAAACTGTTTGTGAGGCGACTGGAGCGGCTTTAAGCATTAACACATTTCCTTATAGAGTGCGAC
>NC_136015.1:23271098-23293598 GCF_048128805.1 Centroberyx gerrardi | reverse complement strand
GTGACACACAGAAAGAGAGAGAGAGCTAGATAGACAGAGACAGAAAGGGAGAGAGAGAGACGGGGTGAGAGTAAGAACGAGGGCAACAGAGAGAGAGAGAAAGCAAGGCAGCGGACAGAGAAGGGCGAGGAAGGTATGAATTATTGGAGAGGGGCTGAGTGGATCGATACTGACAGTTTGACCTGTTGTGTTTGGAGAAGCGACGCTCGACAGGTCGGACAGCGCAGGAGGGAAAACGCTGCATTATTAAACTGGAACTAAAGTCCATTTTGTGCTCTCGGACGTCATCTCAGAGACCCGACTCGCGGAGAGACCTTGAACGAACGCTTCCCTCTGAGTCCGGCCCTCCGCCCGCTTCACGGCTCCATCGCGGCGCTCTCTCATCACACGTGGAAATCCAAGCACATTTAAACCGCTATCCGTCAAGTGGCTGCGGCGTCTGCAGCACCCTCCATCAGCTCTCCTTACCGAGTGCCCGTTCGATGGCCCCTCAGCCACTTAGCTATAGCAACCTCTCGCCTCTGTTACCTAGCAACGCCACTTTCGTATTTGGAAAAACGTTTTTTTTTTTTTTTTTACTACGAGCCAAAGTAAGGTCGAACATTTAAGGGTGAGACACTTCACTCCTCTATACCTGGGCACTATCAAACTTCACCACTAGAGCCGCACAAATCATTTTCTGCTAATCAATTAATGAGAGGAATTTAATTAATGGAAGGAATGTGTCAGTGTGAAGGTTTAACTTTAGCTATGAATCTTCACAGCTGCGATTTTTCACACAACTCCCATCATTCTCTTCTCGTGTGCAAATGAAGTCACATGATTCACATGATGATGTATTTCTGGATCTTCAGTTAGTTAGTTATGCTGCCATACAGTGATGTATGACAATATATAATGTTTTTATGATTGTAAGACAACACATTCTCTGGAATTTTATAATAAGGCACATTGATGTATAAGCAGTGCTTCTATGTATCTAAGCTAGGTTTGCTAGCAGTTCAGTTGCTAACGTTAATTAGCAAGCCAAGTAGCCTAATATTACTGTATTCTCCATAGAAGAGATGAAGGCAGCTGATCAGAGAGTTGAGATCACATTCAAGTAAATTGATAATTACTTAGGTCTATATGTTCTACATTCTACAAATGCTACTTATTCCTATTAAAAGGCTTAGCTGATGAAGACTGTGATATACAGTTGGTTTGACTACTGTTGACAAAATGCACTTATTGTACGTCGCTTTGGACAAAAGCGTCTGCTAAATGATGCAATGTAATGTAATGTAATGTAATGTAATATGTCACTGGGACTGTATAGAATCTGTACTTTGTTGGTGTTATGGAAAATTTGTGCACACATTCTTCCAGTTCTCATTTTTTAAACCAAATATGAACATGCTGAGCGGCCGTTTAGGAGCCTAAGAGCTCAGCAGGCTCTTTATTATGCGCTGAGAGACTGTTTGACATTGGACGTGAGCCTCATTACAGGCAGGACATATTCAGAGCACAATGCAAATTTGAAGTGCTTTGGTTGTCCCCTCAATAATTACATGCATGTTCATTTTGAGCACGGAAAAGAAAAGAAACAAAAAAAAAAAAAAAACATGAGCATGTAGAAACCATGGTGACAAAACCAAAGCAGGAAACCGGCTGATCCACCGCACTGCAGCAAGATCACAGGGAACAGGCCTGTCAGCTCAGACAGGTGAGGAAGCAAGAAAATACTTTAAATAATAAGCAAGAAAATACACTAAGCATGGAAGAAAGAGAGAAAAACAGACAGAAAGAACGAAAGAAAGAACGAAAGAAAGAAAGAACGAAAGAGAGGAAAAAAGAAAGATAGAAAGAAAGAACAAATGAAGCAAGGAAATCAAGAAAGTAAGAAATGAAGCACATAAATTAAATAAGCAAGCAAATACAGCAAGCATGGAGGAAAGCGAGAAAAACAAAAAAGAAAAAGAAATCAAGACAAAGAAAGACAGAAAGAAAGAAAGAAAGAACGAAAGAAAGAAAGAACGAAAGAAAGAAAGAAAGAAAGAGAAAAAGAGACAAAAACCAGGAAAAGCAAGTGAGAAGAATCTTAAGGAAAGAAGAAACTGAGGGTCGGAGCAGGTTGATTAACAGGAGAGCCTGGATCTCTCTCAGCCAATAAAATTGATGGAGGATGAACTCGTTATCTCCCCATTGGCCGGGTCATGTGCTGGCAGGAAGGAAGCTTATCTGGGACGGACCAGGAGGCCAGAACACGGCCAGCACACTGTACACACACACACACACACACACACACACACACACACACACTGTAGACGCACACACACACATTCACACTGAATACACACACACACACACACTCCCCAATTGAGCCTCAAATGCAGAGGCTTACACATAACACAGAAGATATGGCTATTTTTGATTACATTATGCAAATTATATTGTATATTATGCATAATACAGGATATGAAAAGTCCTATTCCAAAATGCTACATCCATTTCGGGAGAAAAATCATTAGCTGGAGTTTGTCAATCAATATGTGTAATATTGGAGGATTGATCTAATATGTAAAAGTCGTAATAGTTTCCTACTATCCTCTAAAACAGTGATTCTCAACCCCTAATTTAGTCCACATTAGAGCCACAGACCCCCATTTGATGAGATTTTGTCTCTCAGACCCAAATCTGAGAATATTTTTATTGTTAGATTTAATTTTGTCCAGAATCTCATGACTGTCTGTATTGTAGGCAGAGAGATAACAGAGAAACTATGATCAAAACAGTCATTCTTCTACATTCTCTAATTGTGTTAACTTCTTGTAAATTAAATAATGGTGAAGTTTAACAATTCGTCAATTTGGTGGTGACCCCCTGGAACCCCCTCAAGGACCCCCCGGTGGTCCCCAGACCCCACGTTGAGAACCGCTGCTCTAAAAAGTAGAGATAGTATAATTGGTAACACTTTACAATACGGGTACACTAAGTTAAGGGTTAGTTAATGCTTAATAAGGGTTAGTTAATGCTTATTTAACAGTTAACTAATGTGTCTGGTAATAATTTACTAATGGTGTTCATGTTAACTAAGGTATTAATTTATACATTATTTAATAGTTTATAAAGATGACTATTAAATAATGTATAAATGAATACCTTAGTTAACATGAACACCATTAGTAAATGATTACCAGACACATTAGTTAACTGTTAATTAAGGGTTAGTTAATGCTTATTAAGCATTAACTAACCCTAAATGAATGTACTCTTATTGTAAAGTGTTACTGTATTATTTGTTTTTATTCAGTGAGAGCAGGCGTCACTTTTCCTTCAACTGGTCGCTGAAACTCCATCATGATGTTTCTTTTTATTTTTTTCTCAGGAATCCCATTTATTTCTAGTCTGAGTGAAAACTAATGATTTAAGTCCATGTTTTGGATTGATTAAAGCGATGATCAGCCTTACTTTACCGTTTGGTCTCAAGTTCCTCTTATGGTTCTAATGAGCTGCTGTAACAAAGTCATGTCTTGTTCTTGATTGCATGCATGACTAGTGATGCGGTGCCATAACGTTGCATTTTTTATGGGCTTGCACTTCCATCTGTCTCGTAATGTACAGCTGCTGTGAGATAACTTCATTTCCGCTCGGGGATAATTAGGTTATTTTGTGATGTTATAATCGGTCGATCCCCGAGGGAAAGTTTCTCTTTACGTCTTCCCCCCTTATAAGGTAAGAGTGCCGGTCGGGTCAGAGCAGCGCCTCCTGGAGATGGTTAGGATTCATTTTCTTGCTCATGAGCACGTGGGCAGACACTCGAGTTCACAAGGGATCAAACCTGGGGCCTTCCGGTTACGGGACGGCCTCTCTCACCACCTTCTCTAACTCCTTTCCCACTTTTTCCACCAAGGTTTACAGGCTGATAAGGATTTAAGAGAAAAAAGCCACTAGGAGACTCCAAGGTTAGAAAGGCGTCTGAAACCGGCTGTTATCTACTGTGTGTAAAACGTCTCTTTCTGTCTGTTGTCGTCTGTTCTGCGAGAGACAGACCGGACGGACACCATGTCGTTCTGTTCCTCTCTCCTTACGGCCGTAATAAACCTTCGGTCATCCTGTCAGTCGGTGTCTGCCGCTTTCCTTCAAGAGTCTTTTTAGACGCTAACAAAAGAACTCCTCGGTTTATTAAAGTAAAAAAATCTGAACCCAGTGTGGTCCTTCAAAAAAGGCCTTTCAATACTCGCTGGCTTGTGACATTTCACAGAGTCTTAAAAGGTTCTTGATAGCACCGATGTGTTTTCTGGCACTATAGAGGATCCTTTTTCTCGACAGTGTTGATTTGCGAGCCATGTGAGCCGGATGTTGATGCGTTAGCTGCATGCTAACGTAAAATAAACGCACCACCATTTGTGTTTTACCAATGAGACAACTGAAAAAAACACAAATCGTATCATACCTTGAGGTTGCAACTTTCTTCTACTTAACTTCTACTTAACATAACTTCTTCTTCTACTTAACTTAACTTCAGTAAATTCCACTTAACGTGTCACATTGTGTTAAGTTTCCATCAGCATGGCGTCAACGTGTCGTTCAAGCTAATCCACAGAGCGCGTTGTTTTGAGAGAGTAGTAGAGGATAAAAGAGTCTGGACAGTATTCATTAATAAGCTTTGCTGTTTTTTTTGCAATGTGCACAAATGTGAACAAAAGCTGAGCTGAAACAAACTACAAAAAATACGCAAATTACAGCAGGACAGTTGTATAGTAGGTTATCTGCTGGTTTTATGTCTGTAAGTTTGAAAATGTAGGCTAAAGGGCTTTTTTAACTAATCATGATCTATGTGGAATGCTATTCATTTTCTGATTATTTATGTGAGTCAATACACCAGAAACTGTGCAATAATTATTTACTTATTTACACTGTTGTATATATTATAGTATGATGCACATATTTGTACATATTTCTTATTTCTCTTATTTCTATATTATTATTGTTATATATTGTAGTATAATGCACATATTTTACATATTTCTTATTTTCTTATTTCTATTTTTCTTATAATTTCTCTATGCTTATATATATTTCTCTTCTAGAATGTGAGCAACTGCAGTGTAACCCAATTTCCCCTTGGGGATCAGTAAAGTATTTCTGATTCTATTTCAAAGCACTATATGACGATGAATGCAATATGATGAGAATTGAACTTTGGAAATGTTTGTGTTGGGTTGCATCTGATAGGATCATCCAAGCTCAAACAGCGCAGCAGCGGAGCAGCTTTCACTGGTTTCTAATGAAGCTTTCCCTGCATGGCTGGTGGCTGCGGAGCTTGTGGTCACCTGGTGTTCATGGGCATGCGGCAGGGCACGGAGTCCCGGATGCAGGAGCTGGTGCCGGGGTCGGCCGGCTCCACGATGACGAAGGGCCTCTCCTCCAGGGTGACCACCCTGAGGTGCTGGGTGTCATCCAGGGGCTTCAGGAAGGAGCCGTAGCGGGACCAGGGGTGGTAACGCAGACGCAGCTGGCCGTTCTCCCACCAGCCAACCTGGACGGGTAAACACACACACACACACACACACACACACACACATGAAAAGATATAGAGGGTTTCCTCTGGCGGACATAGTGGAGGTCTACAGCTGATTACATTTCTAAATTAAATTCCACTTGGCCATCTCAACAGAATTCAATAGACACGGTTAATTTATGTGCTGTTTGACTGGGAACTGATCAATTCATCACTGATGCATCTAATCGATTTTGTGTTTAGATCTTGTTAGCTAGCTTCCAGTATCTGGTTAATTAACTATCACTGCCTTGTTATAAACAAATCTGATTTGCACATTAGCTAGCTCACTAGCAATAGAAGCTATAGAGTTACTAATGGTTTGTAGTTTCATGTTCACATTAACATCAGTGTGTTTGCTGGCTAGTTAGCTAGCTAACAGTTTGTTCAGGTTAACTGAGCTGACTCTTCTCAAGCTACAACTCAGAGTGTTTTGGAGTAGAGACTAAAGACAAGACAGTTTACTGTGTCACAGTAACCAAATCCACCTTATCAAACTATTCACTTTTAGTTTTAACATTGAGGAACTGACCTACACTCACACCATGACAATGTTTTTCAGGTATCTCTCTTTTTCTAGCCTGCTGTTAGACACTTTGCCATTATTTGCATACAGTGAATTATTTAATGGACCTCCATGATGGAGCTAGACATGGTGACAGAGGTTTGTGAAAAAAACTGCAAAGCCTCTAACACAGCACAGCACAGTACAGCACAGTACAGTACAGCACAGTACAGTACAGTACAGCACAGCACAGTACAGTACAGCACAGCACAGTACAGCACAGTACAGTACAGCACAGCACAGCACAGCACAGTACAGTACAGTACAGTACAGTACAGCACAGCACAGTACAGTACAGTACAGTACAGCACAGTACAGTACAGCACAGTACAGTACAGTACAGCACAGCACAGTACAGTACAGCACAGCACAGTACAGTACAGCACAGCACAGTACAGTACTGTACAGCACAGCACAGTACAGTACAGCACAGCACAGTACAGCACAGTACAGCACAGTACAGTACAGCACAGCACAGCACAGTACAGCACAGCACAGCACAGCACAGTACAGCACAGTACAGCACAGCACAGTACAGTACAGCACAGCACAGTACAGTACAGCACAGTACAGCACAGTACAGTACAGTACAGTACAGTACAGTACAGTACACTGTATACACATGCACACAGAAACATGGACAGAAACACATAGACACGTGCAAAATACATACACACATATACAGACAAAAACACACATCTGCACACTCACAGACATACACTGAGAGCCATAGTCCACACACACACACACACACACATACACACACACATGCACACACACACATACACACACACACACACGTCCACATCATTATTCATCATTATTCATTTGCTCACGGCCACTTTAACACATTAACACAAGAAACACAGAGACATAAACAAGAGAGAGATGTAAATAGAAATTTCTCAGCACCTGGCACTTTGCACAAATCTCTCTCTCTCTCTCTCTCTCTCCCTCTCTCTCTCTCCCTCTCTCTCTCATGGCGTCTCTCTCTCCTTTTCACTGTGTTTCTGTTTCTTTTTCCACTTTGTCTCTCTCTCTCTCTCTCTCTCTCTCTCTCTCTCTCTCATGGTGTCTCTCTCTCCTTTTCACTGTGTTTCTGTTTCTTTTTCCACTTTGTCTCTCTCTCTCTCTCTCTCTCCCTCTCTCTCTCATGGCGTCTCTCTCTCCTTTTCACTGTGTTTCTGTTTCTTTTTCCACTTTGTCTCACTCTCTCTCTCTCTCTCCCTCTCTCTCTCTCATGGCGTCTCTCTCTCCTTCTCACTGTTTCTGTTTCTTTTTCCACTTTGTCTCTCTCTCTCTCTCCCTCTCTCTCTCTCTCATGGCGTCTCTCTCTCCTTCTCACTGTTTCTGTTTCTTTTTCCACTTTGTCTCTCTCTCTCTCTCTCTCTCCCTCTCTCTCTCATGGCGTCTCTCTCTCCTTTTCACTGTGTTTCTGTTTCTTTTTCCACTTTGTCTCTCTCTCTCTCTCTCTCCCTCTCTCTCTCATGGCGTCTCTCTCTCCTTTTCACTGTGTTTCTGTTTCTTTTTCCACTTTCTCTCTCTCTCTCTCTCTCTCTCTCCCTCTCTCTCTCATGGTGTCTCTCTCTCCTTTTCACTGTGTTTCTGTTTCTTTTTCCACTTTGTCTCTCTCTCTCTCTCTCTCTCTCTCCCTCTCTCTCTCATGGCGTCTCTCTCTCCTTTTCACTGTGTTTCTGTTTCTTTTTCCACTTTGTCTCTCTCTCTCTCTCTCTCTCTCCCTCTCTCTCTCATGGCGTCTCTCTCTCCTTTTCACTGTGTTTCTGTTTCTTTTTCCACTTTGTCTCTCTCTCTCTCTCTCTCCCTCTCTCTCTCTCTCTCTCTCTCTCTCTCTCTGCTACATAAATATTAAATACCCAGATCCAATAGTTCATTTTGGGGGTAACAACTAAATAATTTTCTCTTCTGAAAGCATTATTTTTCTGTCCTCCAATTCACCCTTCTTACATGTCTTATATTAACTGAGGCAAATGCTTTCTGCAGCACTTTAAACACACAAAGACTCACATTTGTACGCACTCATACACTGTCACTCTCTCTCTCTCTCCCACACACACACACACACACACACACACACACACACAGAGAGAGACTGACTAGACAGAGGCCAAATCCCTGGATTGCCAGCCCAGCATAAGGCAGTTTCACAGAGATGGAGCAAGATTTGGTATTGTGGCGTTTCAGTTTCCATGGAGCGATGCGGCGAGCTCAGGCAGAATTTCATCAAATGTTACGAAAATCAATGACTGCGGCAACAACACACAAAAAAAAGCTGCATTAACCTCATTAAAATCAGACTTGAAAAGCTTACAGTACAAACAGTGGGGATTCTGTTAACTACTGATCACAAAAAAATTCGACAAGGTGCTGAAGGTACAATCGAGTCCATTGAAGGAAAGCAGAGAAAACTCCCACGCCCTTAGATGAAATTTTCATATTTGCAGTCTAGATAGCAGACCTTCCTCGGAGCATACGTGATGTAAAATGAAAACTGCGCGGATCAAAGCGTGTGGAAGTTTTCTCCTCCTCCGAGTTCCAGTCTTCTCAGTCTGGTCCGGCTTCGCTCTGTGTCTGCCTCTGACATTTCCATTGCGATCAATAATTTGGAGTGCGTTGCTCTGAGGAATGCATAATTTAGAGTGCATTACTTGGAGGAATCAATAATTTGGCATCCATTACTCCCAAAATTAATAAATTGGTGCGCTCGGGTCTGAAGAATCAATAATTTTGTGTGTAGTGTTGTGAAGTATGAATTATGTGGTGCGCTTTCCTCAGTCAGTTTTATGGGATCAAAAACTTGTTGTGCAGGAATCAATAATTTGACATCTATTGCTGCAAAAGTCAATAATTGCAATTGCACTTAAGCTACTATAATGATGCTAAAAGATGCAAATATATTCATTTTGAGTTACCGTAATGACAGTAATAGGTGAAAATCTTTCTATCCAAAGTAGTTAATGTGCGAAATCCATCTTTATTTAATTAAGTCTCCATCTTTGTCCCTCAGCCTCACTGTGGTGTTTCTGCACTGCACTTCCCACAGATCACCTGTCAATCAAACAGTGTGGGCGGAGCTTGGATTTTTCTGTTGATGCAGTTTGAGTTTCTCTTTTCTTTGTCTGTGCAGCCGTGGTGGCTATCACTGCTCATGCTAACTACCCAGTTCTTCTTCTTCTTCTGTTTATTCCAAACAAACCAGAAACGTAAAACGCATCACTTCCTGTTTTCCCAGGAAAGAGCGACCAGACACCGGCTGTTTAGAACAGACAATGGAGAAGATTTATGAACTGGATATAGATTGAATCACTATTGTGTTGTAACAATTGGTGATAGAAACATTTGTTCATATGAATGTTGCAGATTATTAATTTAAGATTATTTAAAATGAGAACTGGGTTATTATTATTAAAGCAGGCCGGTATGTCAGTGATTGTATAAATGTATTGTTGGCTGATTTATTGTTCAGATTTTTTGGTGTTTTTCTTTTCTTGTGTAATCTTGTTTCTTGTTTGTCTTGATTGTAAGGCACTTTGTAAACTTTGTTCTTAAAAAAGAAAAGAGTGCCTCTACAAATGATTATTATTCTTGTTGCATCTCCTGTATTACTGTCTGTGTTTTGTTGTTGGATGTTGCTGCGCTGCCTGTCTGCTTCTGTCTTCCTCTGTTCTGTCTTGTTTTTCTTCTGTTCAGTCCGACGCCGCTTTGTCTTCCGCTCCGTTTCCCAGCGATGCGGAGAGGAGTCAAGGCTCTTCACACAGTATCAGCTAAGATTTGACCTTATCGCTTCTCTGAATGCAAAAAAAAGTTACTGCACTCAACTCTAATATTGACACGTCAGGGGGGAACAGATTGGGTGCCGCAGCCCAGAAATGCCTCCAACAGAAAAGAATGAAAATACGGCCGCCGGCGCTCGCTTGTAATTATTACTGTAGCGCTGGCAGCCATTTTATGGACGGCGATGGGCGCTCATTCATCCATGAGGCCTCTGCCAGTATTGGATTCATTATTACTTTTAACTGATTTCCGGCCCTATTTTCACTCTGTTGCTCCGTTGCTCTTTCTGTGAGTGCAAAACAGCTCTAAATTGTACTAAACAACTGAAGTACTAAATTGGTCTGCGAGAGAAATAGATCAATTTATAAATTCCAAGTAGTTCCAGAAAATGAATACCTCTAAAAGCATGCCAACTAATGCAGCGATGTGGACCGTAAGAAATAATTCTTGAATTAACAGATTGTTTTAAATTGATGTCATCTGATGCACGTCGACTCCAAACTCTCCTTATGGTCGATTCGTCCGCACTTGAAGACGCTGTAGGCGGGTCAATCGCTGAGTCATTGGTATTGATCACCAGCCCTATCAACTCCTGCAGATATATTATGGTCATTTTGCACTATGGGGCGGTAAAAATGTTTCTTATTGCCCCTTTAAACTGAACTTCAGCGAGTAAAGTGTTGAGCTCAGGGACTTCAGCTCCTGTCAAGTTGATTAAAAGGTACATCGGCCTTTTTGTCTTCTTCACGCACTGATACAGTACGCACTTCACTGTTTAACCTTCAGAAATGTAAGATTACCTGCCGTATCTGTGGGCTGCATCACACACACACACACACACACACACACACACACCTCATTTCCTAAAGCCCTGTCAACGCTGTGTTTTCTCAATGTAGAATAAGAGAGAGAGATGTTCAGAAGCATGAAAGCAGGCTCGGCTAGGGAATAACAAAAATCAAACAAAGAGAGCATCCTTGTCATCTCCAATATGATTTTCACTGAAGTGCTGATATACACAATAGCAACAGAGTGTTTCAGAGCAGGGTACATCTTCAACGGAAACTCAGAGCACAAAGAAACGTGGCGCACTTTAAACCACGACGGCTCCTAATGTTTAATTTAATGATTTTATTAGAGCGGGAAGGCGGTATAGAAAACTTACTTTACATTAAGTGTCAGGAAAAGAGCAACACGGCTAAATTGATTTATTTAAAGATTGGAGTGTAATTAAATTCTCATATTTTTAATACAATTTTTACACTCACCGGCCACTTTATTAGCTCGACCTATCTAGTAGCGGCTGGTCATCTGTCGCTGGAGCTCATTTATCATAAGAGCCAACAACGTGCAGCCAGCATTTGTGGCCTTTCTACTGAACCAGTCTGCCCGTTCTCCTCTGACCTCTGACCTCTCTCATTAACAACATAATCTCACAGAAATACATGAAATGAATACGAACTCTGAAACCCTGATTTACATGCTGTGGACACGTATTTATGTGAAAATAACATTTCTCCACCACAAATTGAATTATGTTCCAAAGGTTGGTTAACGGTTAAGTTTAGGCAAACTAAAACAACTTGGTTAAGGTTGGGGAAAGGGTTTGGTCGTGGTTATATAAGAAAAATGTTCGCTAAAGATGAAAATTTCCGGGGACTTGAACCCCGGTCGCCGACATTGAAGGCAAACCACTTTATCAAAACACCTTTACTTTCCACTGCGCTACTTCAATGTGACACTAATGTGACACTAGTGTACCTAATAAAGTGGCCGGTGAGGGTATGCGCACACAAGCCCA
This sequence comes from Centroberyx gerrardi, assembly GCF_048128805.1. Classification (NCBI taxonomy): domain Eukaryota; kingdom Metazoa; phylum Chordata; class Actinopteri; order Beryciformes; family Berycidae; genus Centroberyx; species Centroberyx gerrardi. The sequence continues at coordinate 23,281,898 of NC_136015.1, read as the reverse complement.
CAAATTACATATTTACAAGGCAGTCACGGATTTATCTTTCCATGTGCTTCAACACTCGAAGTTCTCCGTCTGAGCTCCACAGCCAGCGCTGCTCCAGCTGCCCTCCGGTCGCAGGTTGTTTGGCGAGAACGCGCTCCGCGATTCGGTTCAGGAGAGGTTAATTCAGCAAATATACGCCTGGGAAACGGGGATGTTCAGACAAATGAGGCTGCAGTGAACCACCGGGCAGCCGGGGTCAAGTACCGGTCTCTGAGGGAGTCGCACCGCCACCGCTGGACCGCTTGTCCTCTGCTTAGTCACTTGCCCTCAGGTCAAAGCATTCACGCGCCATTCACTTCGGCCGAGTCTTCTCTACTGTATATCAAAGAGATTTAATGGATAATTCAAAGCCTTGCACTCCTTCTTACTGGCTGTTTGTAATGTTGGCAATCTAGGTCTTCAAGCTTCCTCTAGCGCATCGATGCTCTGTTCAATTCAATTGATCTGCTGTGCATCAAAGAGCTTTACGGCGAAGGACAAATCAAAGCATTCATACTCATCCGACTAACTAGACTGGCCTGTACTGTACATCAAAGAGATTTAAAGGCAAATTCGTCCGTTTCGATGCGATCGCTGGATCCTCGGGAAGGGAGAGTAATGTAAGAAATTCAGGTAATCTCCACAGAAACATCAGCAAATTCAAAAATCGTGTTAAATCGCCTCGAATTAAATCAAAAACATCGCTTTTATCCTAACTGAGGAGGATTCCCCCCCCTCCCCCTCGAGTCTGGAACATGACATGGCTGCCTTGACGATCTCCTCCAAGTCAAACACCCATCTGAACATCAGATAAGAAATAACAGCATACAGTAGCAGCCATCCTGTGAGAGCATGAAGTGCAAAGTAAACCACATCTGTCAGTGTTTTGCCCGCTGTAGCCTTTTCTTCTTCTTCTTCTTCTTCTTCTTCGTCTATATATCTTCGCCAATCCCACGGTGTACAAGATAGTAACCGACCTCGGCTGTCAGTGCCTCAGCCTTCAAATTCAACACAGTAAAAGGTGAGACGCATCAGAGGAGGACAGGAAATACTACAACCACTCCAACAGATGGAACGGTAGTTGGGTTTGCCGCCTCTTGCACCATGCAGCACTTGTGCGTGTCTGTTCTGCTCTACGGCTGATTACTGCCAGAACAAAAATATATAGAGGCTGGAGAAGCTCAGCTGAAAAACCGCAGAAAGACAGAGCGAGGTGCAAAAAGCCTGAGAAACATGAAAAGACTTGAAAAACGAAGAAACATGGGGGAACAAAATAGCCGGCCACTCTAAAAAAAAACAAAAAAAAAACGAATGAGCTACACCCTTTGTTCAGCAATCAAATGAATAAAGAAGACGGCGCTTTCATTTCGCATGAGTGCCGGCTATTTTTCAGGCTTTTTAAAACCTGCCAGAACCATCACTTTTGTGTCTTTCCCTGATCTGAATCTCACTCTGAGGCTTGCTTCTGTCTACAAAACAAGACTGGAGTTAATTTAAGAGTGTAGCATGTATGATTACGTGCAAAATTCAAAAGGTTTTTGGCGAAAGTAAGCCAGGATTTGCAGAGAAAATCCAGGAAAAAAGCATTATGTGATGTGTTGTCGACATTATTAATACCAGGGTGGATGTGTTGATCATAAAATTGCCATGAACAGTGATTAACACCTGAAAAAAAAAGTGTGTTCAAGGTTTCATACTCTTTACAGGTGTGTCCAGCTTTAGGAGACAGTTTGTATGTCACTTTGACTTTAGCGATGACTTTAGCCCATTTAGCGATTGTATTTTACATAAAAATCTTGCCTAGATCAATGGTTCTCATCCTTTTTTTTTTTGGCTAAAACGAAGCCATGGCTACTCGCGACCCCCCTTCACAGGCTGCATATGCTGAGAGGGGAAACAGTTCAACCAGAGAATGATTTTCCCTTTTCAGGTTGTTTAGTTTGATTTAGTATCAGAGGAGGGCCTAGAGGCTTAAAACAATTCAGCATTTCAGAAAAGGAAAGAGAAAAGCAAAGAAGTAGGACGAAATCAGCAAAAAAAAAAATATCTCATGACCCCCAGGTTGAGAAACACCGGCCTAGAGCAACTTTGGAAAAAAAAGAAATGCTTATTTTATGTATTTTTAATCACTGAATCCTACTTTATCTCCTCTAATCTGAATCGTGCTCTCAGCCTTTTTCCTTCCTCCTCCACACACTCCACTAAAATATCAACACTGCACCTTTAATATGCAGTTCGACTTCAGCAGGAAGGTCAAGAACTACATCCAACCTCCAAATCCAAGGGCGCTCCTATTATTATTATTATTTCCGCTGCACTGATGGAGCAATGTTTTGTTTTCTTGTGGTCTTTACAAAAAAGGCTGATTTTCCTTTTTTTTTTATCCTCATGCCTAAATTGAAGCAGGGGGAAGGGGGGTGGGGGGGCGGCTTGAGGCTGCAGCGGCGGTGAACATATTGAGTCGTAAAAAGGTCAGCGGCAAATGGAACACAGCGGGACAGAACAAAAAGGTTTACTTGTTTTCCTCCGGTTGGAGGGAGTTGTGGAGGGCGGACCTCGGATACGACGCTATTACTGTACAGCTGCTGCACAGGGAGCCTGACGCTGAGGATATTGGGACGCGAGTTAGCGCCGGCTAACAAGGCTGACAACCCCAGACGGAAAGAAGGGGGAGGGAGGGAGAGGGATGGAGAGAGGGATGGAGGGGTTTAGCGGAGATCTGATGAGGGGAGGAGAGAGAAGGGAAGGTGAGAGAGAGAGAGAGAGAGAGAGAGTGAGTCGGCAGAGAGGTGAAACCGAGGGGGCGATGAGTTAGCATGTTCGATGGGGCGTGAAATTGCCGTTAGCCGGGCTAGCCGCTGCCGCCCCGCCGCCGCCGCCGCCGCCACGCTACGATAATTAGCGGCCCGGCTCGTACAGCTGTGTACCGACCTCCTCCCAGCCTCTCCCGTTGGTGTAGGAGATGACGTCGAGCAGCGGGTTGGACAGGTAGCCGTCGCTGTTGAAGGAGTAGTCCCGCCCTCCGATGGATATGTTGGTGAAGTACCTGAGAGAGAGGAGAGAGGAGAGAGGAGAGCAGAGAGGGGAGGTGAGAGATCTGAGGTAAGGGTCTCCTGTGCTGCTGCTGGAGGGAGCGTCTGTGTGGAGATCTGGTTTGGATGAGAGGGGAACGGGTGAGTCTGGGTTATCAAGGCGACGCCTCCCGTCACTGATGTTCGGGTGAATCAGGGCCTTGACGTCTCTGGAAGGCTCAGAAATAAGTACAAATGACAAATAACTACATTTGCACTGCTCATACACATAGGCTCAAAAATAAAGTTAAAGGAAACACAAAAACATGATGTTCTTTAATGAAACTGCATCTTTACTTCCTTGATTTGATGTATTTATGTCCCGCCCCCAACATCCTGTTGACATAATGCAGTGAGGGATCAATCAAAAGTCTAAACCAATTGAATATGAGTCAGGGAGAGAAAGACAGTTTGATTTGATGGGAGGGGCGGAGGGGCGGGACGGTTCAAAAATCTGTGATGTTTTATTGGTTGGAATTTATATTTATTTCATGAAGACTTTAATGAAACATATTACAACAAAACAGAGCAGAAAGGAACTAAAATCACCAAGTAAGAAAGAAAGAAAGCACAGACAAAAGAATCAGCAAAAAAGAGTGAAAAGAAGAAGAAGAAGTGAAAAGAATTGAATTTAAAGGAAGCAACGGGGCTTATGGGAAATGTGGTCTTAATGTGGAGAAACAGTAGCACTAACAATAAGATAGAGGCTAGCCATCATCTCGTCCATGCTCTCCATTGTTTACGGTATTTATACCAAGGTATCAAAATAAATCTGGCAATGATACATTCATATTTCAAAAAGGCTACACATAGTGGACCTTAAATACAAGCCAACATGTGAAAAACAATAAAAAAAGTGATGTGAAAGAGAAAAGAAGTGAGAAAGAAACAAAGGAAAAAAATAAGAAGGGAAGAGATGAGAAAAACAGGAAAGCAGAGGGGAGAAAAGGAAAAAAATAAGAGAGAAAGAGAGGAAATCAAAACCGCGGAGATAGAGCCGAGACCTTCGCAGCGGGGAACGAGCACCGGGGATTTTGTGCTAAAGACAGAGCGCGTTTTCCTTGATACGAGAGGAAATCACAACGCGGAGGTGCAGAGAGCGCGGGGCGAGGGGAACAAAGAGCCGGGAGGAGGCGACACAGCCGGGGAGAACCAGATAAAGAGCAAAAATCCACCGAAATGTCCCCCCCCCCCATCTCGAGCCCCACGCCTCTGTCGCACGGCGGCGGGAGGCTTGCACGGGGAAGGGAAGTCGAGGAGGAAACAAGGGAAGAGCGTTGAAAGGGAGAGAGAGAGTAAACATTTGAGGACAAATACATCTGAATTTTTTCATACCTGGAAAGACAAAGGCAAAGACTGTTAGTGCAAAACAGAGATAGTGAGAGAGAGAGAGAGAGGGGGAGAGCTTTGACTTTTTGATGTTTGTTAATGAAACATCTAGCTTAAAAGCATCTGAAAAAACACTTCAAAGCGTCCTAATGAAACCGTCTCGCACGCTCGCCAACACACACACACACACACAGTCGACCTCAGCCAAAGACAGCCTCAACACAAACTAAAATAACACTTAATCAACTGCGTTCTGACATCAAAACAGACAAAAATACACATCGCAGCAACCAGTTACTAACAGCCTGACAGCGACGGTTACAAATATACGATCAAAACCCTTTCCTAAGCAGTTTGAGCGCTCCCATCCACACACTATATATTCAGAAAGTAATGATCTGTGATATTTTCATATAAACAAATGTGTGTTTTGCTCCTCTCTATCTCTGATCTCTATAACACAACAGCGATTCAACCTATATCCCAGTTGATGAAAGCTTTTCCATTGTCCGTTCCATTATCCAAGCTCCGCCCACACTGTTTGATTGACAGGTGATCTGTGGGAAGTGCAGTGCAGAAACACCACAGTGACGAGGCTGAGCGACAAAGACGGAGACTAAATAAAACAAAACAAGGATCTCAAGGATTACCACTTTAAACCGTTACAGCGTAAAAAAAAACTGTAAGCCTGTCTTATCTTGAAGATGATATCTGTTTTTTTGGGGGGGTTTTTTGTGTATTTTTTTTATTCATTATGGCTGTGAAGTGTTAGTGTGTGCTTTTGTCACTTGGTGAGTTGTCAGCATCGCTCTACAGTAGTGTCACCCCCTAATTGCTGTCAATTTATTGCCATTTATCACCATTTACTGAAGTATACTTAGCATTTACTGTTATCTGTTTCGGTATTACCAGTAAAAGGTAAAATGACCACATCCTCCTCAACACCTGTATCAACCTGGACTTCAGTCACAATGAACCAGATCAATGGACTTTCCACATTATTAGAGGATAAAGTCATTGTTCACAGCGGCACCGCATAAAAACGTTCTGATGTTAAAATAAAAACTATGACTTTGCCATTATAAGTTGCCCTCACGATCTACCTCTTTTAATCCTTCGGTCCAATATGGGATTTCTTGGTTCACACTGCAAAGAATGCCTCCTGTTACATGGCAGAGTAGTAAATTATGTATCAAATGCAGCAGGGGGTAGAAATAATGAAAAATAGCAGTGGAAAGCAGCTTACAGCGGCTACAAATCAGCATCCCGGATATTATACGCATATCCCGGCTATCATATTCGGATTTTCTAATAATCAGGGCACGAGCTTATCCCGGCTACTGTAAATGGAGTATGGTGTTTACCTGCACCGGCTCTTAAACAGACACCTGAATATCGTGAATATTTACATTTACATTTAAGGCGTTAAGCAGAAGCTGTTATCCAGAGGGACTTGGGACAGTAGAAGAAGATTCAGTTCCTATAGATGCAGTCACACTGTGCTGCACGCCTGCTGACGGCTTACTGACCTTGGCTCCATTTCCATGTTTTGATCTTTTTCAGCCATTGAAAGTTACAAGGAATGGTCATGTAACTAATGAGGTGAGAGAAACCTGAGTTTTGTTACAGAATGCTAGTTTGGTTGTACTGTATAACATGAGAGAAATAATTCACAGCAGTACTGATATGGGATGGATGCAGGAAAAATGCATGAAAGGGGCTACAACTGTAGATCATCAACATTACAAGTAACTGATATTACCCAGCAAACATTTGGGTGTTGAATAGATTGATAGAACAGCCTGCACCAACAGTGAAGACCCGTGAACACCTGAATTGTGAAATTGCAGCCTAAATATGTGTCTGATATCAGTTCAAAACAGTTTTCAGAGCTGAGAGTGGAAGCAGAAGTGCATCAACCAGAACAGACTTGATTGGAGCGCTTAACCCAAAACATTGAACTTTTAAGGAAAAAAGTAGCACATCCAAAAATAAAAGTAGTATGGCAGAGTACTCACTTTTCACACACACACACACACACAATAATGCAGATGCGTTTTGACCTTTATAGCCTTCATTTCCTGGATGTGCTACTTTCCTCCTCTAAAGTTTTCAGAGCTGTTTCTTTTTTTTTCTTGGAAACTCTTTTTATTGGGGTTTTTGGTACAAAAAAACTCCATCTCTCCATGCGAAAGCAAATATATACATAAATAAAATATTGGAATAGTGTATAAAATATCTCCAAATAGTCAAAAAGATATAAATAAATGCATAAATCATAAAAATACAAAACATGGATTTACATTTATCACTTTTCACTTGAATTTATTGGTGCACACACAATAATGCAGACGCATTTCTGCCTATAAAGCCTTCATTATTTGGATGTCCTACATATTTTTGGATGTGCTGCTTTTTTCATAGCTGTTTTTATATCAATGTTTACCATGCCGTAATGTCATATCGTGAAAATGTTGTGCTCGTTTGGATTCATGTTGCGAGGGTAAAAGCCGCAGCGGCCATTATTTCAGAGTGATACTGTAATATAAACATCATGTAATCATGCAGAAACATCCATCCAGCCCACAGAGTGTAAACTACAGATACAACACTGTCCTTTACACCTGCAGCGTCTCTGAGGTCACGCGACAAAAACGATGCTCGCCCTTACATCCCTAAATTCGTGTCCAGAAACTGTTTCGCCTCCCTGAAAAGCTTCGGGAGCAGGAAGTGTGTCCGAGCAGACCTTCGCCTCCTCCGACCTGCCAAACACAAGAAGCTCCTTCCCTCCGGCGACTGATGCTGCCTGACACCTGGGAGCTCCCTGAGGACTTCTGGACTACGGATTTCTCTCTCACCTTACTTTACCTTCGCACACCTAAAAAAAATAAATAAATAAAAATCCTCCCCAAAGGCTCAGAGTGGCAAGAGTCAGAAGTTCCTCCAACCTGCCCAAACTCACAGTCGCAGTCTGCATTAGTTCACTCCTCTCACCTAGGGAACGCTGGGAGCAGACCTCCTCACCTCCCCCATCCCTCCTCCTCCTCCTCCTCCTCTCCTTTTTTTCTTCACCCTCCCGCTCCCACCTTCACCTCCTCCTCCCCCCCCCCCTCCCCCTCCTCCACCATCTCAAATTCTCTTGATTTCCCGAGGAAAGTACAGTGCAGAGGAGCAGCGAGCCAGAGGTGACAAGGAACTGAAAGAAACGGAGGGAGGAGGGAGGCTGGGTAGAGAGAGAGAGAGAGAGAGAGAGCGAAAGAGACAAAGAGAGGAAGAGGAGGGTGTGGGAAAGAGAGACAGAGAGAAGAAGAAACAAAGAGGGAGAGACAGACAGAGAGAGAGAGAGAGCATGAGGTAGAGAGAAGGAGAAAGAGAGAGAGACAGATTGTGCTGCATGGTTTGAAGAATCGGTTGCTGCACTGAGCGGGTAAAGCATCAAACAGCCAACAGAAACCTCACAGGCAGAATTCAGCAGAGATATTTTCCGCATATAAAAGGGAAAACACCAACAAATGCATGTGGGGCGGATGTTAAAAGGTGTTAGGTATATCATTTTATCATCAACAAATCATTATCATTCATTTTACATCATTAGTATATTTATAATTACGGTAAACAGACTAGATCATCACCTCCACCTTCCTCAGACTTGGCAGGAAATCTAATGTTTCGCTTTACGGCACGAAGGGAGATCGCTTTACGGCACAGAACAGAAAGTGTTTTACTTTATTCCAGTTCCACTGTTCCAAGTGAATAGTTTCAACTTCACGTCTGAGTCCATATTGGCTGTTATCGAGGCTGTTATCAGCTCTTCTTCTTGCTCTTCAAAATGAATGGAGCGACGCCAATAAAGGGGAGCAGGGATAAGAGGCAACATCCTCTTTGCGTCAGGAAGCGACAGGGTTTATGGGAAATGTGGTCTTAATTTTGAGAAATGCAAAATGCAGCATGTAGCATCGTTAAGCCACTGTTAATAAAGTGTTCAAAAGGGAGCAGTCAGTGTCTTGATGCATCTTCAATCTAAGAGTCGCTTCATTTTAAAGTGGTAATCTTCAAGATCTGTGACGTCTTTGTCCTTGGATTGTCTTCTGATCAAGTTTGAGTTTCTGTAGGCATCGCTCTTTTCTTTCTCTGTTCAGCCATGGTGGCTATCGCTGCTCATGCTAACTACCCAGTTCTTCTTCTGTTGATTCAAGTGATTCAAGTGATCCGTTTTATGGAAACGCACTTCCTGTAGAGGCCTGTGCCGGAGGATTTTTCCCGGGAAAGAGCTACCAGACACCGGCTGTTTAGAACAGACAGTGGAAAAGCTTTCATGAATTGGATATAGGTTGAATCACCGATAGAGAGTAGCAAAATGGCCATTTTTTAATTTCTGTGAAAATGTTGCAGATTACTATGTTAAATTCCATTCAAAACCAAAGACATGAACCCAGAGGAAGGTGGAGAAACGTAGAGGGGGGGGGGGGGGGGGGGGCAGTTTGAGTGTGCCTCAGTGGAAGACGGTCTGAATTACAGCCACATAGCAGCGGAGGTGAGATGGATCCTGATTTAATCAATGAATTCATTACTGAGAAACGTGTCGGCGACGCCTCGCTCGCCAGCCAGCAGGGGCTCGAGGCTGCGCTGCCACAGGATATGCAGAGGGAAATAAAAGTTCCCCAAGGAATCACTTCCTGTTTATTACTTTTCAGACTGGCCAAGAGGGAGAGAGAGAAAGAGAGAGAAAGAGAGAAGAAGAGAGGGAAATAGAAATCACAAGAATTGAAGAGAGAGTGACAGAACGAGGAAGAGAGCAATTAAGGTAGATAGAGGGAAACAGAGGCAGGCTGACCGAGGGTTCGACTACGTTTCTCATTCTCTTAAAGCTATTTTGATCTAAAGGCTTCTGCTTAAATGCTTGAAATGTGTTTCTTAGACAAATATAAATAGTGAAGTTGATCCTATGTATGAATTTCTTTCCAAAGCCTTTTGCCTTTCCATCAAGGCAAAGGGCGGCTGCTTTAAAGAATCTAAAATATAAGATAGTTTTGATTTGCCTTTTGGTCACTGCATAATTCCATTTGTGTTATTTCACTGTCTTTACTGTTATTCTAAAATGTGGAAAATAGTAAAAAATAAAGAAAAATGTGTGTGCCCAAACATTTGACTGGTAGTGTACATCTCTATTATGTAAATTCATTGTATAAATAAATCATAGGAGGTAGTTTTAAGGGTCTTTCAGGGCAAAAAAGCCAAAATCAATGCTTTTCTGAAAATATTAAATGGTTTTTTTCTTACTGGAGGTCACCACCTTTTTAACTGCTTCTAGTAAGGATTTCCTGATGATGTTGATTGGTCAGTCAGTGGCTGAACTGGTCCATTACCCAGCATGCTTCTGGTCTCACTGTTTCTCACTCGGTGATAAGCCTGTTATCTTTTCCTCTCTGCTCTGCCATTGGCCCACTTCCCTCTCTGTTGTGTGTGGTTTTTTTTTCAGAGCGATCAGATTGGATGCCATCTCAGAGTTTGTCAGCCTGGCAAGTGAAAGAGTCGTGCGAAGCAGACGAGGCGACAGGTACTTCAAATTACAAAGTGGAAACAACAAAAAAAAAAGGCTGTTGTTTGTGTTGTGGAAGCAAGAGTTTCCTTGGGTTGAAAATGATGAATCAATCCCGTATCGTTTGTACCGTTAGTTGGCAATATCCGAGCGAGGCGGACTGAGGTGGCTCGTGTTTTTTTGAAGGCACCGACAATTACCACAAACACACACTCCATGCCCGGGACCGGAGCCTGTGTGTGTGTGTTGGCAAACTGGTGGCTGACAAGCCCTCATCGGGTCCCATTAACGTACTGGCAAGACAGATGAATGGAGACATACCAGGCTCATGAATTCCCCCATATGTTTTTTGTTTTTTTTCCATGTTAATGCTGGTTCTAATTATAGAGACGATTCAGTTCACAGTCATTAATGAATACAGTAAGTGCAACGAGGGCCGATTTTTGAATCATACATGTCAAATTCACTCATAATCAATCAATTATGTATGTTTTTGTTGTTTATATACTAGGAGCAAGTAGAACTCTGACCTACTGACTCGACTGGGTTAATAGAAAAAAACATTTAGCCCTGTTGATAGATTTATAGAGTTTATAGAGATAGACAAAGAAAGACATACAGACAGTTTCCATCCACCTGTCAAGTGATCTGAAGCAAACATTTAAAATGTCGCACAAAGTAAAATGTGAATTCAGTGTGTTTCCATCCTGAACACAGAACGTAGCCATGTCAGTGAAATACACATCTACTAGTGAAATAGGGAAAGTTTTTCAATAATTTAATCAGTATTGGGCAAGTTGTTGTTGTTCTTTAGAGTCCGCTGCTGTTTACATGTTTCATGCT